>NW_028127925.1:0-170767 GCF_965231255.1 Vanellus vanellus
GCAAAAAAGACAAACGTCCAGCTTTTGCTGCCACAACAAAGGTGCCAGCGGGGAAAAGTAATGCTGGTTCTCACTGCCTCCTGGAACCCTTTCAAATGCCCCAGACAATTTGGCCCTCTCTGCTTTCCTGTGGACTCCATCCTCAAAAGCACCTGTTTTCGCTTTCGGCAGCCTCCGGAGCAAAAAAGACAAACGTCCAGCTTTTGCTGCCACAGCAAAGGTGCCAGCGGGGAAAAGTAATGCTGGTTCTCACTGCCTCCTGGAACCCTTTCAAATGCCACAGACAATTTGGCCCTCTCTGCTTTCCTGCGGACTCCATCCTTAAAAGAACCTATTTTTGCTTTCGGCGCCCTCCGGAGCAAAAAAGACAAACGTCCAGCTTTTGCTGCCACAGCAAAGGTGCCAGCGGGGAAAAGTAATGCTCGTTCTCACTGCCTCCTGGAACCCTTTCAAATGCCACAGACAATTTGGCCCTCTCTGCTTTCCTGCGGACTCCATCCTGAAAAGAACCTATTTTTGCTTTCGGCGCCCTCCGGAGCAAAAAAGACAAACGTCCAGCTTTTGCTGCCACAGCAAAGGTACCAGCGGGGAAAAGTAATGCTGGTTCTCACTGCCTCCTGGAACCTCTTCAAATGCCACAGACAATTTGGCCCTCTCTGCTTTCCTGCGGACTCCATCCTCAAAAGCACCTGTTTTCGCTTTCGGCAGCCTCCGGAGCAAAAAAGACAAACGTCCAGCTTTTGCTGCCACAGCAAAGGTGCCAGCGGGGAAAAGTAATGCTCGTTCTCACTGCCTCCTGGAACCCTTTCAAATGCCACAGAAAATTTGGCCCTCTCTGCTTTCCTCTGGACTCCATCCTCAAAAGCAGCTGTTTTCGCTTTCGGCAGCCTCCGGAGCAAAAAAGACAAACGTCCAGCTTTTGCTGCCACAGCAAAGGTGCCAGCGGGGAAAAGTAATGCTGGTTCTCACTGCCTCCTGGAACTCCTTCAAATGCCCCAGACAATTTGGCCCTCTCTGCTTTCCTGCGGACTCCATCCTCAAAAGCACCTGTTTTCGCTTTCGGCAGCCTCCGGAGCAAAAAAGACAAACGTCCAGCTTTTGCTGCCACAGCAAAGGTGCCAGCGGGGAAAAGTAATGCTGGTTCTCACTGCCTCCTGGAACCCTTTCAAATGCCACAGACAATTTGGCCCTCTCTGCTTTCCTGCGGACTCCATCCTTAAAAGAACCTATTTTTGCTTTCGGCGCCCTCCGGAGCAAAAAAGACAAACGTCCAGCTTTTGCTGCCACAGCAAAGGTGCCAGCGGGGAAAAGTAATGCTCGTTCTCACTGCCTCCTGGAACCCTTTCAAATGCCACAGACAATTTGGCCCTCTCTGCTTTCCTGCGGACTTCATCCTGAAAAGAACCTATTTTTGCTTTCGGCGCCCTCCGGAGCAAAAAAGACAAACGTCCAGCTTTTGCTGCCACAGCAAAGGTACCAGCGGGGAAAAGTAATGCTGGTTCTCACTGCCTCCTGGAACCTCTTCAAATGCCACAGACAATTTGGCCCTCTCTGCTTTCCTGCGGACTCCATCCTCAAAAGCAGCTGTTTTCGCTTTGGGCAGCCTCCGGAGCAAAAAAGACAAACGTTCAGCTTTTGCTGCCACAGCAAAGGTGCCAGCGGGGAAAAGGAATGCTGGTTCTCACTGCCTCCTGGAACCCTTTCAAATGCCACAGACAATTTGGCCCTCTCTGCTTTCCTGTGGACTCCATCCTCAAAAGCACCTGTTTTCGCTTTCGGCAGCCTCTGGAGCAAAAAAGACAAACGTCCAGCTTTTGCTGCCACAGCAAAGGTGCCAGCGGGGAAAAGTAATGCTGGTTCTCACTGCCTCCTGGAACCCTTTCAAATGCCACAGAAAATTTGGCCCTCTCTGCTTTCCTTAGGACTCCATCCTCAAAAGCAGCTGTTTTCGCTTTCGGCAGCCTCCGGAGCAAAAAAGACAAACGTCCAGCTTTTGCTGCCACAGCAAAGGTGCCAGCGGGGAAAAGTAATGCTGGTTCTCACTGCCTCCTGGAACCCTTTCAAATGCCACAGACAATTTGGCCCTCTCTGCTTTCCTGCGGACCCCATCCTCAAAAGAACCTATTTTCGCTTTCGGCAGCCTCCGGAGCAAAAAAGACAAACGTCCAGCTTTTGCTGCCACAGCAAAGGTGCCAGCGGGGAAAAGTAATGCTGGTTCTCACTGCCTCCTGGAACCCTTTCAAATGCCACAGACAATTTGGCCCTCTCTGCTTTCCTGCGGACTCCATCCTCAAAAGCACCTGTTTTCGCTTTCGGCAGCCTCCGGAGCAAAAAAGACAAACGTCCAGCTTTTGCTGCCACAGCAAAGGTGCCAGCGGGGAAAAGTAATGCTGGTTCTCACTGCCTCCTGGAACCCTTTCAAATGCCACAGACAATTTGGCCCTCTCTGCTTTCCTGCGGACTCCATCCTCAAAAGCACCTGTTTTCGCTTTCGGCAGCCTCCGGAGCAAAAAAGACAAACGTCCAGCTTTTGCTGCCACAGCAAAGGTGCCAGCGGGGAAAAGTAATGCTGGTTCTCACTGCCTCCTGGAACCCTTTCAAATGCCACAGACAATTTGGCCCTCTCTGCTTTCCTGTGGACTCCATCCTCAAAAGCACCTGTTTTCGCTTTCGGCAGCCTCCGGAGCAAAAAAGACAAACGTCCAGCTTTTGCTGCCACAGCAAAGGTGCCAGCGGGGAAAAGTAATGCTGGTTCTCACTGCCTCCTGGAACCCTTTCAAATGCCACAGACAATTTGGCCCTCTCTGCTTTCCTGCGGACTCCATCCTCAAAAGCACCTGTTTTCGCTTTCGGCAACCTCCGGAGCAAAAAAGACAAACGTCCAGCTTTTGCTGCCACAGCAAAGGTGCCAGCGGGGAAAAGTAATGCTGGTTCTCACTGCCTCCTGGAACTCCTTCAAATGCCCCAGACAATTTGGCTCTCTCTGCTTTCCTGCGGACTCCATCCTCAAAAGCACCTGTTTTCGCTTTCGGCAGCCTCCGGAGCAAAAAAGACAAACGTCCAGCTTTTGCTGCCACAGCAAAGGTGCCAGCGGGGAAAAGTAATGCTGGTTCTCACTGCCTCCTGGAACCCTTTCAAATGCCACAGACAATTTGGCCCTCTCTGCTTTCCTGTGGACTCCATCCTCAAAAGCACCTGTTTTCGCTTTCGGCAGCCTCCGGAGCAAAAAAGACAAACGTCCAGCTTTTGCTGCCACAGCAAAGGTGCCAGCGGGGAAAAGTAATGCTGGTTCTCACTGCCTCCTGGAACCCTTTCAAATGCCACAGACAATTTGGCCCTCTCTGCTTTCCTGCGGACTCCATCCTTAAAAGAACCTATTTTTGCTTTCGGCGCCCTCCGGAGCAAAAAAGACAAACGTCCAGCTTTTGCTGCCACAGCAAAGGTGCCAGCGGGGAAAAGTAATGCTCGTTCTCACTGCCTCCTGGAACCCTTTCAAATGCCACAGACAATTTGGCCCTCTCTGCTTTCCTGCGGACTCCATCCTTAAAAGAACCTATTTTTGCTTTCGGCGCCCTCCGGAGCAAAAAAGACAAACGTCCAGCTTTTGCTGCCACAGCAAAGGTACCAGCGGGGAAAAGTAATGCTGGTTCTCACTGCCTCCTGGAACCTCTTCAAATGCCACAGACAATTTGGCCCTCTCTGCTTTCCTGTGGACTCCATCCTCAAAAGCACCTGTTTTCGCTTTCGGCAGCCTCTGGAGCAAAAAAGACAAACGTCCAGCTTTTGCTGCCACAGCAAAGGTGCCAGCGGGGAAAAGTAATGCTGGTTCTCACTGCCTCCTGGAACCCTTTCAAATGCCACAGAAAATTTGGCCCTCTCTGCTTTCCTTAGGACTCCATCCTCAAAAGCAGCTGTTTTCGCTTTCGGCAGCCTCCGGAGCAAAAAAGACAAACGTCCAGCTTTTGCTGCCACAGCAAAGGTGCCAGCGGGGAAAAGTAATGCTGGTTCTCACTGCCTCCTGGAACCCTTTCAAATGCCCCAGACAATTTGGCCCTCTCTGCTTTCCTGCGGACCCCATCCTCAAAAGAACCTATTTTCGCTTTCGGCAGCCTCCGGAGCAAAAAAGACAAACGTCCAGCTTTTGCTGCCACAGCAAAGGTGCCAGCGGGGAAAAGTAATGCTGGTTCTCACTGCCTCCTGGAACCCTTTCAAATGCCACAGACAATTTGGCCCTCTCTGCTTTCCTGCGGACTCCATCCTCAAAAGCACCTGTTTTCGCTTTCGGCAGCCTCCGGAGCAAAAAAGACAAACGTCCAGCTTTTGCTGCCACAGCAAAGGTGCCAGCGGGGAAAAGTAATGCTGGTTCTCACTGCCTCCTGGAACCCTTTCAAATGCCACAGACAATTTGGCCCTCTCTGCTTTCCTGCGGACTCCATCCTCAAAAGCACCTGTTTTCGCTTTCGGCAGCCTCCGGAGCAAAAAAGACAAACGTCCAGCTTTTGCTGCCACAGCAAAGGTGCCAGCGGGGAAAAGTAATGCTGGTTCTCACTGCCTCCTGGAACCCTTTCAAATGCCACAGACAATTTGGCCCTCTCTGCTTTCCTGCGGACTCCATCCTCAAAAGCACCTGTTTTCGCTTTCGGCAGCCTCCGGAGCAAAAAAGACAAACGTCCAGCTTTTGCTGCCACAGCAAAGGTGCCAGCGGGGAAAAGTAATGCTGGTTCTCACTGCCTCCTGGAACCCTTTCAAATGCCACAGACAATTTGGCCCTCTCTGCTTTCCTGTGGACTCCATCCTCAAAAGCACCTGTTTTCGCTTTCGGCAGCCTCCGGAGCAAAAAAGACAAACGTCCAGCTTTTGCTGCCACAGCAAAGGTGCCAGCGGGGAAAAGTAATGCTGGTTCTCACTGCCTCCTGGAACCCTTTCAAATGCCACAGACAATTTGGCCCTCTCTGCTTTCCTGCGGACTCCATCCTCAAAAGCACCTGTTTTCGCTTTCGGCAACCTCCGGAGCAAAAAAGACAAACGTCCAGCTTTTGCTGCCACAACAAAGGTGCCAGCGGGGAAAAGTAATGCTGGTTCTCACTGCCTCCTGGAACCCTTTCAAATGCCCCAGACAATTTGGCCCTCTCTGCTTTCCTGTGGACTCCATCCTCAAAAGCACCTGTTTTCGCTTTCGGCAGCCTCCGGAGCAAAAAAGACAAACGTCCAGCTTTTGCTGCCACAGCAAAGGTGCCAGCGGGGAAAAGTAATGCTGGTTCTCACTGCCTCCTGGAACCCTTTCAAATGCCACAGACAATTTGGCCCTCTCTGCTTTCCTGCGGACTCCATCCTTAAAAGAACCTATTTTTGCTTTCGGCGCCCTCCGGAGCAAAAAAGACAAACGTCCAGCTTTTGCTGCCACAGCAAAGGTGCCAGCGGGGAAAAGTAATGCTCGTTCTCACTGCCTCCTGGAACCCTTTCAAATGCCACAGACAATTTGGCCCTCTCTGCTTTCCTGCGGACTCCATCCTGAAAAGAACCTATTTTTGCTTTCGGCGCCCTCCGGAGCAAAAAAGACAAACGTCCAGCTTTTGCTGCCACAGCAAAGGTACCAGCGGGGAAAAGTAATGCTGGTTCTCACTGCCTCCTGGAACCTCTTCAAATGCCACAGACAATTTGGCCCTCTCTGCTTTCCTGCGGACTCCATCCTCAAAAGCACCTGTTTTCGCTTTCGGCAGCCTCCGGAGCAAAAAAGACAAACGTCCAGCTTTTGCTGCCACAGCAAAGGTGCCAGCGGGGAAAAGTAATGCTCGTTCTCACTGCCTCCTGGAACCCTTTCAAATGCCACAGAAAATTTGGCCCTCTCTGCTTTCCTCTGGACTCCATCCTCAAAAGCAGCTGTTTTCGCTTTCGGCAGCCTCCGGAGCAAAAAAGACAAACGTCCAGCTTTTGCTGCCACAGCAAAGGTGCCAGCGGGGAAAAGTAATGCTGGTTCTCACTGCCTCCTGGAACTCCTTCAAATGCCCCAGACAATTTGGCCCTCTCTGCTTTCCTGTGGACTCCATCCTCAAAAGCACCTGTTTTCGCTTTCGGCAGCCTCCGGAGCAAAAAGACAAACGTCCAGCTTTTGCTGCCACAGCAAAGGTGCCAGCGGGGAAAAGTAATGCTGGTTCTCACTGCCTCCTGGAACCCTTTCAAATGCCACAGACAATTTGGCCCTCTCTGCTTTCCTGCGGACTCCATCCTTAAAAGAACCTATTTTTGCTTTCGGCGCCCTCCGGAGCAAAAAAGACAAACGTCCAGCTTTTGCTGCCACAGCAAAGGTGCCAGCGGGGAAAAGTAATGCTCGTTCTCACTGCCTCCTGGAACCCTTTCAAATGCCACAGACAATTTGGCCCTCTCTGCTTTCCTGCGGACTTCATCCTGAAAAGAACCTATTTTTGCTTTCGGCGCCCTCCGGAGCAAAAAAGACAAACGTCCAGCTTTTGCTGCCACAGCAAAGGTACCAGCGGGGAAAAGTAATGCTGGTTCTCACTGCCTCCTGGAACCTCTTCAAATGCCACAGACAATTTGGCCCTCTCTGCTTTCCTGCGGACTCCATCCTCAAAAGCAGCTGTTTTCGCTTTGGGCAGCCTCCGGAGCAAAAAAGACAAACGTTCAGCTTTTGCTGCCACAGCAAAGGTGCCAGCGGGGAAAAGGAATGCTGGTTCTCACTGCCTCCTGGAACCCTTTCAAATGCCACAGACAATTTGGCCCTCTCTGCTTTCCTGTGGACTCCATCCTCAAAAGCACCTGTTTTCGCTTTCGGCAGCCTCTGGAGCAAAAAAGACAAACGTCCAGCTTTTGCTGCCACAGCAAAGGTGCCAGCGGGGAAAAGTAATGCTGGTTCTCACTGCCTCCTGGAACCCTTTCAAATGCCACAGAAAATTTGGCCCTCTCTGCTTTCCTTAGGACTCCATCCTCAAAAGCAGCTGTTTTCGCTTTCGGCAGCCTCCGGAGCAAAAAAGACAAACGTCCAGCTTTTGCTGCCACAGCAAAGGTGCCAGCGGGGAAAAGTAATGCTGGTTCTCACTGCCTCCTGGAACCCTTTCAAATGCCACAGACAATTTGGCCCTCTCTGCTTTCCTGCGGACCCCATCCTCAAAAGAACCTATTTTCGCTTTCGGCAGCCTCCGGAGCAAAAAAGACAAACGTCCAGCTTTTGCTGCCACAGCAAAGGTGCCAGCGGGGAAAAGTAATGCTGGTTCTCACTGCCTCCTGGAACCCTTTCAAATGCCACAGACAATTTGGCCCTCTCTGCTTTCCTGCGGACTCCATCCTCAAAAGCACCTGTTTTCGCTTTCGGCAGCCTCCGGAGCAAAAAAGACAAACGTCCAGCTTTTGCTGCCACAGCAAAGGTGCCAGCGGGGAAAAGTAATGCTGGTTCTCACTGCCTCCTGGAACCCTTTCAAATGCCACAGACAATTTGGCCCTCTCTGCTTTCCTGCGGACTCCATCCTCAAAAGCACCTGTTTTCGCTTTCGGCAGCCTCCGGAGCAAAAAAGACAAACGTCCAGCTTTTGCTGCCACAGCAAAGGTGCCAGCGGGGAAAAGTAATGCTGGTTCTCACTGCCTCCTGGAACCCTTTCAAATGCCACAGACAATTTGGCCCTCTCTGCTTTCCTGTGGACTCCATCCTCAAAAGCACCTGTTTTCGCTTTCGGCAGCCTCCGGAGCAAAAAAGACAAACGTCCAGCTTTTGCTGCCACAGCAAAGGTGCCAGCGGGGAAAAGTAATGCTGGTTCTCACTGCCTCCTGGAACCCTTTCAAATGCCACAGACAATTTGGCCCTCTCTGCTTTCCTGCGGACTCCATCCTCAAAAGCACCTGTTTTCGCTTTCGGCAACCTCCGGAGCAAAAAAGACAAACGTCCAGCTTTTGCTGCCACAGCAAAGGTGCCAGCGGGGAAAAGTAATGCTGGTTCTCACTGCCTCCTGGAACTCCTTCAAATGCCCCAGACAATTTGGCTCTCTCTGCTTTCCTGCGGACTCCATCCTCAAAAGCACCTGTTTTCGCTTTCGGCAGCCTCCGGAGCAAAAAAGACAAACGTCCAGCTTTTGCTGCCACAGCAAAGGTGCCAGCGGGGAAAAGTAATGCTGGTTCTCACTGCCTCCTGGAACCCTTTCAAATGCCACAGACAATTTGGCCCTCTCTGCTTTCCTGTGGACTCCATCCTCAAAAGCACCTGTTTTCGCTTTCGGCAGCCTCCGGAGCAAAAAAGACAAACGTCCAGCTTTTGCTGCCACAGCAAAGGTGCCAGCGGGGAAAAGTAATGCTGGTTCTCACTGCCTCCTGGAACCCTTTCAAATGCCACAGACAATTTGGCCCTCTCTGCTTTCCTGCGGACTCCATCCTTAAAAGAACCTATTTTTGCTTTCGGCGCCCTCCGGAGCAAAAAAGACAAACGTCCAGCTTTTGCTGCCACAGCAAAGGTGCCAGCGGGGAAAAGTAATGCTCGTTCTCACTGCCTCCTGGAACCCTTTCAAATGCCACAGACAATTTGGCCCTCTCTGCTTTCCTGCGGACTCCATCCTTAAAAGAACCTATTTTTGCTTTCGGCGCCCTCCGGAGCAAAAAAGACAAACGTCCAGCTTTTGCTGCCACAGCAAAGGTACCAGCGGGGAAAAGTAATGCTGGTTCTCACTGCCTCCTGGAACCTCTTCAAATGCCACAGACAATTTGGCCCTCTCTGCTTTCCTGCGGACTCCATCCTCAAAAGCAGCTGTTTTCGCTTTCGGCAGCCTCCGGAGCAAAAAAGACAAACGTCCAGCTTTTGCTGCCACAGCAAAGGTGCCAGCGGGAAAAGGAATGCTGGTTCTCACTGCCTCCTGGAACCCTTTCAAATGCCACAGACAATTTGGCCCTCTCTGCTTTCCTTCGGACCCCATCCTCAAAAGAACCTATTTTCGCTTTCGGCAGCCTCCGGAGCAAAAAAGACAAACGTCCAGCTTTTGCTGCCACAGCAAAGGTGCCAGCGGGGAAAAGTAATGCTGGTTCTCACTGCCTCCTGGAACCCTTTCAAATGCCACAGACAATTTGGCCCTCTCTGCTTTCCTGCGGACTCCATCCTCAAAAGCACCTGTTTTCGCTTTCGGCAGCCTCCGGAGCAAAAAAGACAAACGTCCAGCTTTTGCTGCCACAGCAAAGGTGCCAGCGGGGAAAAGTAATGCTCGTTCTCACTGCCTCCTGGAACCCTTTCAAATGCCACAGACAATTTGGCCCTCTCTGCTTTCCTGCGGACTCCATCCTCAAAAGCACCTGTTTTCGCTTTCGGCAGCCTCTGGAGCAAAAAAGACAAACGTCCAGCTTTTGCTGCCACAGCAAAGGTGCCAGCGGGGAAAAGTAATGCTGGTTCTCACTGCCTCCTGGAACCCTTTCAAATGCCACAGAAAATTTGGCCCTCTCTGCTTTCCTTAGGACTCCATTCTCAAAAGCAGCTGTTTTCGCTTTCGGCAGCCTCCGGAGCAAAAAAGACAAACGTCCAGCTTTTGCTGCCACAGCAAAGGTGCCAGCGGGGAAAAGTAATGCTGGTTCTCACTGCCTCCTGGAACCCTTTCAAATGCCCCAGACAATTTGGCCCTCTCTGCTTTCCTGCGGACCCCATCCTCAAAAGAACCTATTTTCGCTTTCGGCAGCCTCCGGAGCAAAAAAGACAAACGTCCAGCTTTTGCTGCCACAGCAAAGGTGCCAGCGGGGAAAAGTAATGCTGGTTCTCACTGCCTCCTGGAACCCTTTCAAATGCCACAGACAATTTGGCCCTCTCTGCTTTCCTGCGGACTCCATCCTCAAAAGCACCTGTTTTCGCTTTCGGCAGCCTCCGGAGCAAAAAAGACAAACGTCCAGCTTTTGCTGCCACAGCAAAGGTGCCAGCGGGGAAAAGTAATGCTGGTTCTCACTGCCTCCTGGAACCCTTTCAAATGCCACAGACAATTTGGCCCTCTCTGCTTTCCTGCGGACTCCATCCTCAAAAGCACCTGTTTTCGCTTTCGGCAGCCTCCGGAGCAAAAAAGACAAACGTCCAGCTTTTGCTGCCACAGCAAAGGTGCCAGCGGGGAAAAGTAATGCTGGTTCTCACTGCCTCCTGGAACCCTTTCAAATGCCACAGACAATTTGGCCCTCTCTGCTTTCCTGTGGACTCCATCCTCAAAAGCACCTGTTTTCGCTTTCGGCAGCCTCCGGAGCAAAAAAGACAAACGTCCAGCTTTTGCTGCCACAGCAAAGGTGCCAGCGGGGAAAAGTAATGCTGGTTCTCACTGCCTCCTGGAACCCTTTCAAATGCCACAGACAATTTGGCCCTCTCTGCTTTCCTGCGGACTCCATCCTCAAAGCACCTGTTTTCGCTTTGGCAACCTCCGGAGCAAAAAAGACAAACGTCCAGCTTTTGCTGCCACAGCAAAGGTGCCAGCGGGGAAAAGTAATGCTGGTTCTCACTGCCTCCTGGAACTCCTTCAAATGCCCCAGACAATTTGGCTCTCTCTGCTTTCCTGCGGACTCCATCCTCAAAAGCACCTGTTTTCGCTTTCGGCAGCCTCCGGAGCAAAAAAGACAAACGTCCAGCTTTTGCTGCCACAGCAAAGGTGCCAGCGGGGAAAAGTAATGCTGGTTCTCACTGCCTCCTGGAACCCTTTCAAATGCCACAGACAATTTGGCCCTCTCTGCTTTCCTGTGGACTCCATCCTCAAAAGCACCTGTTTTCGCTTTCGGCAGCCTCCGGAGCAAAAAAGACAAACGTCCAGCTTTTGCTGCCACAGCAAAGGTGCCAGCGGGGAAAAGTAATGCTGGTTCTCACTGCCTCCTGGAACCCTTTCAAATGCCACAGACAATTTGGCCCTCTCTGCTTTCCTGCGGACTCCATCCTTAAAAGAACCTATTTTTGCTTTCGGCGCCCTCCGGAGCAAAAAAGACAAACGTCCAGCTTTTGCTGCCACAGCAAAGGTGCCAGCGGGGAAAAGTAATGCTCGTTCTCACTGCCTCCTGGAACCCTTTCAAATGCCACAGACAATTTGGCCCTCTCTGCTTTCCTGCGGACTCCATCCTGAAAAGAACCTATTTTTGCTTTCGGCGCCCTCCGGAGCAAAAAAGACAAACGTCCAGCTTTTGCTGCCACAGCAAAGGTACCAGCGGGGAAAAGTAATGCTGGTTCTCACTGCCTCCTGGAACCTCTTCAAATGCCACAGACAATTTGGCCCTCTCTGCTTTCCTGCGGACTCCATCCTCAAAAGCAGCTGTTTTCGCTTTCGGCAGCCTCCGGAGCAAAAAAGGACAAACGTCCAGCTTTTGCTGCCACAGCAAAGGTGCCAGCGGGGAAAAGGAATGCTGGTTCTCACTCCTCCTGGAACCCTTTCAAATGCCACAGACAATTTGGCCCTCTCTGCTTTCCTTCGGACCCCATCCTCAAAAGAACCTATTTTCGCTTTCGGCAGCCTCCGGAGCAAAAAAGACAAACGTCCAGCTTTTGCTGCCACAGCAAAGGTGCCAGCGGGGAAAAGTAATGCTGGTTCTCACTGCCTCCTGGAACCCTTTCAAATGCCACAGACAATTTGGCCCTCTCTGCTTTCCTGCGGACTCCATCCTCAAAAGCACCTGTTTTCGCTTTCGGCAGCCTCCGGAGCAAAAAAGACAAACGTCCAGCTTTTGCTGCCACAGCAAAGGTGCCAGCGGGGAAAAGTAATGCTGGTTCTCACTGCCTCCTGGAACCCTTTCAAATGCCACAGACAATTTGGCCCTCTCTGCTTTCCTGCGGACTCCATCCTCAAAAGCACCTGTTTTCGCTTTCAGCAGCCTCCGGAGCAAAAAAGACAAACGTCCAGCTTTTGCTGCCACAGCAAAGGTGCCAGCGGGGAAAAGTAATGCTGGTTCTCACTGCCTCCTGGAACCCTTTCAAATGCCACAGACAATTTGGCCCTCTCTGCTTTCCTGTGGACTCCATCCTCAAAAGCACCTGTTTTCGCTTTCGGCAGCCTCCGGAGCAAAAAAGACAAACGTCCAGCTTTTGCTGCCACAGCAAAGGTGCCAGCGGGGAAAAGTAATGCTGGTTCTCACTGCCTCCTTGAACCCTTTCAAATGCCACAGACAATTTGGCCCTCTCTGCTTTCCTGCGGACTCCATCATCAAAAGCACCTGTTTTCGCTTTCGGCAGCCTCTGGAGCAAAAAAGACAAACGTCCAGCTTTTGCTGCCACAACAAAGGTGCCAGCGGGGAAAAGTAATGCTGGTTCTCACTGCCTCCTGGAACCCTTTCAAATGCCCCAGACAATTTGGCCCTCTCTGCTTTCCTGCGGACTCCATCCTCAAAAGCACCTGTTTTCGCTTTCGGCAACCTCCGGAGCAAAAAAGACAAACGTCCAGCTTTTGCTGCCACAGCAAAGGTGCCAGCGGGGAAAAGTAATGCTGGTTCTCACTGCCTCCTGGAACTCCTTCAAATGCCCCAGACAATTTGGCTCTCTCTGCTTTCCTGCGGACTCCATCCTCAAAAGCACCTGTTTTCGCTTTCGGCAGCCTCCGGAGCAAAAAAGACAAACGTCCAGCTTTTGCTGCCACAGCAAAGGTGCCAGCGGGGAAAAGTAATGCTGGTTCTCACTGCCTCCTGGAACCCTTTCAAATGCCACAGACAATTTGGCCCTCTCTGCTTTCCTGTGGACTCCATCCTCAAAAGCACCTGTTTTCGCTTTCGGCAGCCTCCGGAGCAAAAAAGACAAACGTCCAGCTTTTGCTGCCACAGCAAAGGTGCCAGCGGGGAAAAGTAATGCTGGTTCTCACTGCCTCCTGGAACCCTTTCAAATGCCACAGACAATTTGGCCCTCTCTGCTTTCCTGCGGACTCCATCCTTAAAAGAACCTATTTTTGCTTTCGGCGCCCTCCGGAGCAAAAAAGACAAACGTCCAGCTTTTGCTGCCACAGCAAAGGTGCCAGCGGGGAAAAGTAATGCTCGTTCTCACTGCCTCCTGGAACCCTTTCAAATGCCACAGACAATTTGGCCCTCTCTGCTTTCCTGTGGACTCCATCATCAAAAGCACCTGTTTTCGCTTTCGGCGCCCTCCGGAGCAAAAAAGACAAACGTCCAGCTTTTGCTGCCACAGCAAAGGTGCCAGCGGGGAAAAGTAATGCTGGTTCTCACTGCCTCCTGGAACCCTTTCAAATGCCACAGAAAATTTGGCCCTCTCTGCTTTCCTTAGGACTCCATCCTCAAAAGCAGCTGTTTTCGCTTTCGGCAGCCTCCGGAGCAAAAAAGACAAACGTCCAGCTTTTGCTGCCACAGCAAAGGTGCCAGCGGGGAAAAGTAATGCTGGTTCTCACTGCCTCCTGGAACCCTTTCAAATGCCACAGACAATTTGGCCCTCTCTGCTTTCCTGCGGACTCCATCCTCAAAAGAACCTATTTTCGCTTTCGGCAGCCTCCGGAGCAAAAAAGACAAACGTCCAGCTTTTGCTGCCACAGCAAAGGTGCCAGCGGGGAAAAGTAATGCTGGTTCTCACTGCCTCCTGGAACCCTTTCAAATGCCACAGACAATTTGGCCCTCTCTGCTTTCCTGCGGACTCCATCCTCAAAAGCACCTGTTTTCGCTTTCGGCAGCCTCCGGAGCAAAAAAGACAAACGTCCAGCTTTTGCTGCCACAGCAAAGGTGCCAGCGGGGAAAAGTAATGCTGGTTCTCACTGCCTCCTGGAACCCTTTCAAATGCCACAGACAATTTGGCCCTCTCTGCTTTCCTGCGGACTCCATCCTCAAAAGCACCTGTTTTCGCTTTCGGCAGCCTCCGGAGCAAAAAAGACAAACGTCCAGCTTTTGCTGCCACAGCAAAGGTGCCAGCGGTGAAAAGTAATGCTGGTTCTCACTGCCTCCTGGAACCCTTTCAAATGCCACAGACAATTTGGCCCTCTCTGCTTTCCTGCGGACTCCATCATCAAAAGCACCTGTTTTCGCTTTCGGCAGCCTCTGGAGCAAAAAAGACAAACGTCCAGCTTTTGCTGCCACAACAAAGGTGCCAGCGGGGAAAAGTAATGCTGGTTCTCACTGCCTCCTGGAACCCTTTCAAATGCCCCAGACAATTTGGCCCTCTCTGCTTTCCTGCGGACTCCATCCTCAAAAGCACCTGTTTTCGCTTTCGGCAACCTCCGGAGCAAAAAAGACAAACGTCCAGCTTTTGCTGCCACAGCAAAGGTGCCAGCGGGGAAAAGTAATGCTCGTTCTCACTGCCTCCTGGAACCCTTTCAAATGCCACAGACAATTTGGCCCTCTCTGCTTTCCTGCGGACTCCATCCTGAAAAGAACCTATTTTTGCTTTCGGCGCCCTCCGGAGCAAAAAAGACAAACGTCCAGCTTTTGCTGCCACAGCAAAAGGTACCAGCGGGGAAAAGTAATGCTGGTTCTCACTGCCTCCTGGAACCTCTTCAAATGCCACAGACAATTTGGCCCTCTCTGCTTTCCTGCGGACTCCATCCTCAAAAGCAGCTGTTTTCGCTTTCGGCAGCCTCCGGAGCAAAAAAGACAAACGTCCAGCTTTTGCTGCCACAGCAAAGGTGCCAGCGGGGAAAAGGAATGCTGGTTCTCACTGCCTCCTGGAACCCTTTCAAATGCCACAGACAATTTGGCCCTCTCTGCTTTCCTGTGGACTCCATCCTCAAAAGCACCTGTTTTCGCTTTCGGCAGCCTCCGGAGCAAAAAAGACAAACGTCCAGCTTTTGCTGCCACAGCAAAGGTGCCCGCGGGGAAAAGTAATGCTGGTTCTCACTGCCTCCTGGAACCCTTTCAAATGCCACAGACAATTTGGCCCTCTCTGCTTTCCTGCGGACTCCATCCTCAAAAGAACCTGTTTTCGCTTTCGGCAGCCTCCGGAGCAAAAAAGACAAACGTCCAGCTTTTGCTGCCACAGCAAAGGTGCCAGCGGGGAAAAGTAATGCTGGTTCTCACTGCCTCCTGGAACTCCTTCAAATGCCCCAGACAATTTGGCTCTCTCTGCTTTCCTGCGGACTCCATCCTCAAAAGCACCTGTTTTCGCTTTCGGCAGCCTCCGGAGCAAAAAAGACAAACGTCCAGCTTTTGCTGCCACAGCAAAGGTGCCAGCGGGGAAAAGTAATGCTGGTTCTCACTGCCTCCTGGAACCCTTTCAAATGCCACAGACAATTTGGCCCTCTCTGCTTTCCTGTGGACTCCATCCTCAAAAGCACCTGTTTTCGCTTTCGGCAGCCTCCGGAGCAAAAAAGACAAACGTCCAGCTTTTGCTGCCACAGCAAAGGTGCCAGCGGGGAAAAGTAATGCTGGTTCTCACTGCCTCCTGGAACCCTTTCAAATGCCACAGACAATTTGGCCCTCTCTGCTTTCCTGCGGACTCCATCCTCAAAAGCACCTGTTTTCGCTTTCGGCAGCCTCCGAAGCAAAAAAGACAAACGTCCAGCTTTTGCTGCCACAGCAAAGGTGCCAGCGGGGAAAAGTAATGCTGGTTCTCACTGCCTCCTGGAACCCTTTCAAATGCCACAGACAATTTGGCCCTCTCTGCTTTCCTGCGGACTCCATCCTCAAAAGCACCTGTTTTCGCTTTCGGCAGCCTCCGGAGCAAAAAAGACAAACGTCCAGCTTTTGCTGCCACAGCAAAGGTGCCAGCGGGGAAAAGTAATGCTGGTTCTCACTGCCTCCTGGAACCCTTTCAAATGCCACAGACAATTTGGCCCTCTCTGCTTTCCTGTGGACTCCATCCTCAAAAGCACCTGTTTTCGCTTTCGGCAGCCTCCGGAGCAAAAAAGACAAACGTCCAGCTTTTGCTGCCACAGCAAAGGTGCCAGCGGGGAAAAGTAATGCTGGTTCTCACTGCCTCCTGGAACCCTTTCAAATGCCACAGACAATTTGGCCCTCTCTGCTTTCCTGCGGACTCCATCCTCAAAAGCACCTGTTTTCGCTTTCGGCAGCCTCTGGAGCAAAAAAGACAAACGTCCAGCTTTTGCTGCCACAACAAAGGTGCCAGCGGGGAAAAGTAATGCTGGTTCTCACTGCCTCCTGGAACCCTTTCAAATGCCACAGACAATTTGGCCCTCTCTGCTTTCCTGCGGACTCCATCCTCAAAAGCAGCTGTTTT
The DNA here is from genome assembly GCF_965231255.1 of Vanellus vanellus. Lineage (NCBI taxonomy): Eukaryota > Metazoa > Chordata > Aves > Charadriiformes > Charadriidae > Vanellus > Vanellus vanellus. The sequence goes on from NW_028127925.1 coordinate 16,088, forward strand.
CGCTTTCGGCAACCTCCGGAGCAAAAAAGACAAACGTCCAGCTTTTGCTGCCACAGCAAACGTGCCAGCAGGGAAAAGTAATGCTGGTTCTCACTGCCTCCTGGAACTCCTTCAAATGCCCCAGACAATTTGGCTCTCTCTGCTTTCCTGCGGACTCCATCCTCAAAAGCACCTGTTTTCGCTTTCGGCAGCCTCCGGAGCAAAAAAGACAAACGTCCAGCTTTTGCTGCCACAGCAAAGGTGCCAGCGGGGAAAAGTAATGCTGGTTCTCACTGCCTCCTGGAACCCTTTCAAATGCCACAGACAATTTGGCCCTCTCTGCTTTCCTGCGGACTCCATCCTCAAAAGAAACTATTTTCGCTTTCGGCAGCCTCCGGAGCAAAAAAGACAAACGTCCAGCTTTTGCTGCCACAGCAAAGGTGCCAGCGGGGAAAAGTAATGCTGGTTCTCACTGCCTCCTGGAACCCTTTCAAATGCCACAGACAATTTGGCCCTCTCTGCTTTCCTGCGGACTCCATCCTCAAAAGCACCTGTTTTCGCTTTCGGCAGCCTCCGGAGGAAAAAAGACAAACGTCCAGCTTTTGCTGCCACAGCAAAGGTGCCAGCGGGGAAAAGTAATGCTGGTTCTCACTGCCTCCTGGAACCTCTTCAAATGCCACAGACAATTTGGCTCTCTCTGCTTTCCTGCGGACTCCATCCTCAAAAGCACCTGTTTTCGCTTTCGGCAACCTCCGGAGCAAAAAAGACAAACGTCCAGCTTTTGCTGCCACAGCAAAGGTGCCAGCGGGGAAAAGTAATGCTGGTTCTCACTGCCTCCTGGAACCCTTTCAAATGCCACAGACAATTTGGCCCTCTCTGCTTTCCTGTGGACTCCATCCTCAAAAGCACCTGTTTTCGCTTTCGGCAGCCTCCGGAGCAAAAAAGACAAACGTCCAGCTTTTGCTGCCACAGCAACGGTGCCAGCGGGGAAAAGTAATGCTGGTTCTCACTGCCTCCTGGAACCTCTTCAAATGCCTCAGACAATTTGGCCCTCTCTGCTTTCCTGCGGACTCCATCCTCAAAAGCAGCTGTTTTCGCTTTCGGCAGCCTCCGGAGCAAAAAAGACAAACGTCCAGCTTTTGCTGCCACAGCAAAGGTGCCAGCGGGGAAAAGTAATGCTGGTTCTCACTGCCTCCTGGAACCTCTTCAAATGCCTCAGACAATTTGGCCCTCTCTGCTTTCCTGCGGACTCCATCCTCAAAAGCAGCTGTTTTCGCTTTCGGCAGCCTCCGGAGCAAAAAAGACAAACGTCCAGCTTTTGCTGCCACAGCAAAGGTGCCAGCGGGGAAAAGTAATGCTGGTTCTCACTGCCTCCTGGAACCCTTTCAAATGCCACAGACAATTTGGCCCTCTCTGCTTTCCTGCGGACTCCATCCTCAAAAGCGCCTTTTTTCACTTTCGGCGCCCTCCGGTGGTAAAAAGACAAACGTCCAGCTTTTGCTGCCGCAGCAAAGGTGCCAGCGGGGAAAAGTAATGCTGGTTCTCACTGCCTCCTGGAACCCTTTCAAATGCCACAGACAATTTGGCTCTCTCTGCTTTCCTTCGGACTCCATCCTCAAAAGAACCTATTTTCGCTTTCGGCGCCCTCCGGAGCAAAAAAGACAAACGTCCAGCTTTTGCTGCCACAGCAAAGGTGCCAGCGGGGAAAAGTAATGCTGGTTCTCACTGCCTCCTGGAACCCTTTCAAATGACACAGACAATTTGGCCCTCTCTGCTTTCCTGCGGACTCCATCCTCAAAAGCAGCTGTTTTCGCTTTCGGCAGCCTCCGGAGCAAAAAAGACAAACGTCCAGCTTTTGCTGCCACAGCAAAGGTGCCAGCGGGGAAAAGTAATGCTGGTTCTCACTGCCTCCTGGAACCCTTTCAAATGCCAGAGACAATTTGGCCCTCTCTGCTTTTCTGCGGACTCCATCCTCAAAAGCACCTGTTTTCGCTTTCGGCAGCCTCCGGAGCAAAAAAGACAAACGTCCAGCTTTTGCTGCCACAGCAAAGGTGCCAGCGGGGAAAAGTAATGCTGGTTCTCACTGCCTCCTGGAACCCTTTCAAATGCCACAGACAATTTGGCCCTCTCTGCTTTCCTGCGGACTCCATCCTCCAAAGCAGCTGTTTTCGCTTTCGGCAGCCTCCGGAGCAAAAAAGACAAACGTCCAGCTTTTGCTGCCACAGCAAAGGTGCCAGCGGGGAAAAGTAATGCTGGTTCTCACTGCCTCCTGGAACCCTTTCAAATGCCACAGACAATTTGGCCCTCTCTGCTTTCCTGTGGACTCCATCCTCAAAAGCACCTGTTTTCGCTTTCGGCAGCCTCCGGAGCAAAAAAGACAAACGTCCAGCTTTTGCTGCCACAGCAAAGGTGCCAGCGGGGAAAAGTAATGCTGGTTCTCACTGCCTCCTGGAACCCTTTCAAATGCCTCAGACAATTTGGCCCTCTCTGCTTTCCTGTGGACTCTATCCTCAAAAGCGCCTTTTTTCACTTTCGGCGCCCTCCGGTAGTAAAAAGACAAACGTCCAGCTTTTGCTGCCGCAGCAAAGGTGCCAGCGGGGAAAAGTAATGCTGGTCCTCACTGCCTCCTGGAACCTCTTTAAATGCCAAAGACAATTTGGCCCTCTCTGCTTTCCTGCGGACTCCATCATCAAAAGCACCTGTTTTCGCTTTGGGCAGCCTCCGGAGCAAAAAAGACAAACGTCCAGCTTTTGCTGCCACAGCAAAGGTGCCAGCGGGGAAAAGTAATGCTGGTTCTCACTGCCTCCTGGAACCCTTTCAAATGCCCCAGACAATTTGGCCCTCTCTGCTTTCCTGCGGACTCCATCCTCAAAAGAACCTATTTTTGCTTTCGGCGCCCTCCGGAGCAAAAAAGACAAACGTCCAGCTTCTGCTGCCGCAGCAAAGGTGCCAGCGGGGGAAAAGTAATGCTGGTCCTCACTGCCTCCTGGAACCTCTTTAAATGCCAAAGACAATTTGGCCCTCTCTGCTTTCCTGCGGACTCCATCCTCAAAAGCACCTGTTTTCGCTTTGGGCAGCCTCCGGAGCAAAAAAGACAAACGTCCAGCTTTTGCTGCCACAGCAAAGGTGCCAGCGGGGAAAAGTAATGCTGGTTCTCACTGCCTCCTGGAACCTCTTCAAATGCCTCAGACAATTTGGCCCTCTCTGCTTTCCTGCGGACTCCATCCTCAAAAGCAGCTGTTTTCGCTTTCGGCAGCCTCCGGAGCAAAAAAGACAAACGTCCAGCTTTTGCTGCCACAGCAAAGGTGCCAGCGGGGAAAAGTAATGCTGGTTCTCACTGCCTCCTGGAACCCTTTCAAATGCCACAGACAATTTGGCCCTCTCTGCTTTCCTGCGGACTCCATCCTCAAAAGCGCCTTTTTTCACTTTCGGCGCCCTCCGGTGGTAAAAAGACAAACGTCCAGCTTTTGCTGCCGCAGCAAAGGTGCCAGCGGGGAAAAGTAATGCTGGTTCTCACTGCCTCCTGGAACCCTTTCAAATGCCACAGACAATTTGGCTCTCTCTGCTTTCCTTCGGACTCCATCCTCAAAAGAACCTATTTTCGCTTTCGGCGCCCTCCGGAGCAAAAAAGACAAACGTCCAGCTTTTGCTGCCACAGCAAAGGTGCCAGCGGGGAAAAGTAATGCTGGTTCTCACTGCCTCCTGGAACCCTTTCAAATGACACAGACAATTTGGCCCTCTCTGCTTTCCTGCGGACTCCATCCTCAAAAGCAGCTGTTTTCGCTTTCGGCAGCCTCCGGAGCAAAAAAGACAAACGTCCAGCTTTTGCTGCCACAGCAAAGGTGCCAGCGGGGAAAAGTAATGCTGGTTCTCACTGCCTCCTGGAACCCTTTCAAATGCCAGAGACAATTTGGCCCTCTCTGCTTTTCTGCGGAGTCCATCCTCAAAAGCACCTGTTTTCGCTTTCGGCAGCCTCCGGAGCAAAAAAGACAAACGTCCAGCTTTTGCTGCCACAGCAAAGGTGCCAGCGGGGAAAAGTAATGCTGGTTCTCACTGCCTCCTGGAACCCTTTCAAATGCCACAGACAATTTGGCCCTCTCTGCTTTCCTGCGGACTCCATCCTCCAAAGCAGCTGTTTTCGCTTTCGGCAGCCTCCGGAGCAAAAAAGACAAACGTCCAGCTTTTGCTGCCACAGCAAAGGTGCCAGCGGGGAAAAGTAATGCTGGTTCTCACTGCCTCCTGGAACCCTTTCAAATGCCACAGACAATTTGGCCCTCTCTGCTTTCCTGTGGACTCCATCCTCAAAAGCACCTGTTTTCGCTTTCGGCAGCCTCCGGAGCAAAAAAGACAAACGTCCAGCTTTTGCTGCCACAGCAAAGGTGCCAGCGGGGAAAAGTAATGCTGGTTCTCACTGCCTCCTGGAACCCTTTCAAATGCCTCAGACAATTTGGCCCTCTCTGCTTTCCTGTGGACTCTATCCTCAAAAGCGCCTTTTTTCACTTTCGGCGCCCTCCGGTAGTAAAAAGACAAACGTCCAGCTTTTGCTGCCGCAGCAAAGGTGCCAGCGGGGAAAAGTAATGCTGGTCCTCACTGCCTCCTGGAACCTCTTTAAATGCCAAAGACAATTTGGCCCTCTCTGCTTTCCTGCGGACTCCATCATCAAAAGCACCTGTTTTCGCTTTGGGCAGCCTCCGGAGCAAAAAAGACAAACGTCCAGCTTTTGCTGCCACAGCAAAGGTGCCAGCGGGGAAAAGTAATGCTGGTTCTCACTGCCTCCTGGAACCCTTTCAAATGCCCCAGACAATTTGGCCCTCTCTGCTTTCCTGCGGACTCCATCCTCAAAAGAACCTATTTTTGCTTTCGGCGCCCTCCGGAGCAAAAAAGACAAACGTCCAGCTTTTGCTGCCACAGCAAAGGTGCCAGCGGGGAAAAGTAATGCTGGTTCTCACTGCCTCCTGGAACCTCTTCAAATGCCACAGACAATTTGGCCCTCTCTGCTTTCCTGCGGACTCCATCCTCAAAAGCACCTGTTTTCGCTTTCGGCAGCCTCCGGAGCAAAAAAGACAAACGTCCAGCTTTTGCTGCCACAGCAAAGGTGCCAGCGGGGAAAAGGAATGCTGGTTCTCACTGCCTCCTGGAACCCTTTCAAATGCCACAGACAATTTGGCCCTCTCTGCTTTCCTGTGGACTCCATCCTCAAAAGCACCTGTTTTCGCTTTCGGCAGCCTCCGGAGCAAAAAAGACAAACGTCCAGCTTTTGCTGCCACAGCAAAGGTGCCAGCGGGGAAAAGTAATGCTGGTTCTCACTGCCTCCTAGAACCTCTTCAAATGCCTCAGACAATTTGGCCCTCTCTGCTTTCCTGCGGACTCCATCCTCAAAAGCAGCTGTTTTCGCTTTCGGCAGTCTCCGGAGCAAAAAAGACAAACGTCCAGCTTTTGCTGCCACAGCAAAGGTGCCAGCGGGGAAAAGTAATGCTGGTTCTCACTGCCTCCTGGAACCTCTTCAAATGCCTCAGACAATTTGGCCCTCTCTGCTTTCCTGTGGACTCCATCCTCAAAAGCAGCTGTTTTCGCTTTCGGCAGCCTCCGGAGCAAAAAAGACAAACGTCCAGCTTTTGCTGCCACAGCAAAGGTGCCAGCGGGGAAAAGTAATGCTGGTTCTCACTGCCTCCTGGAACCCTTTCAAATGCCACAGACAATTTGGCCCTCTCTGCTTTCCTGCGGACTCCATCCTCAAAAGCACCTGTTTTCGCTTTCGGCAGCCTCCGGAGCAAAAAAGACAAACGTCCAGCTTTTGCTGCCACAGCAAAGGTGCCAGCGGGGAAAAGTAATGCTGGTTCTCACTGCCTCCTGGAACTCTTTCAAATGCCCCAGACAATTTGGCTCTCTCTGCTTTCCTGCAGACTCCATCCTCAAAAGCAGCTGTTTTCGCTTTCGGCAGCCTCCGGAGCAAAAAAGACAAACGTCCAGCTTTTGCTGCCACAGCAAAGGTGCCAGCGGGGAAAAGTAATGCTGGTTCTCACTGCCTCCTGGAACCCTTTCAAATGCCACAGACAATTTGGCCCTCTCTGCTTTCCTGCGGACTCCATCCTCAAAAGCACCTGTTTTCGCTTTCGGCAGCCTCCGGAGCAAAAAAGACAAACGTCCAGCTTTTGCTGCCACAACAAAGGTGCCAGCGGGGAAAAGTAATGCTGGTTCTCACTGCCTCCTGGAACCCTTTCAAATGCCCCAGACAATTTGGCCCTCTCTGCTTTCCTGCGGACTCCATCCTCAAAAGCACCTGTTTTCGCTTTCGGCAACCTCCGGAGCAAAAAAGACAAACGTCCAGCTTTTGCTGCCACAGCAAAGGTGCCAGCGGGGAAAAGTAATGCTGGTTCTCACTGCCTCCTGGAACTCCTTCAAATGCCCCAGACAATTTGGCCCTCTCTGCTTTCCTGCGGACTCCATCCTCAAAAGCACCTGTTTTCGCTTTCGGCAGCCTCCGGAGCAAAAAAGACAAACGTCCAGCTTTTGCTGCCACAGCAAAGGTGCCAACGGGGAAAAGTAATGCTGGTTCTCACTGCCTCCTGGAACCCTTTCAAATGCCACAGACAATTTGGCCCTCTCTGCTTTCCTGCGGATTCCATCCTCAAAAGCACCTGTTTTCGCTTTCGGCAGCCTCTGGAGCAAAAAAGACAAACGTCCAGCTTTTGCTGCCACAGCAAAGGTGCCAGCGGGGAAAAGTAATGCTGGTTCTCACTGCCTCCTGGAACCTCTTCAAATGCCACAGACAATTTGGCTCTCTCTGCTTTCCTGCGGACTCCATCCTCAAAAGCACCTGTTTTCGCTTTCGGCAACCTCCGGAGCAAAAAAGACAAACGTCCAGCTTTTGCTGCCACAGCAAAGGTGCCAGCGGGGAAAAGTAATGCTGGTTCTCACTGCCTCCTGGAACCCTTTCAAATGCCACAGACAATTTGGCCCTCTCTGCTTTCCTGTGGACTCCATCCTCAAAAGCAGCTGTTTTCGCTTTCGGCAGCCTCCGGAGCAAAAAAGACAAACGTCCAGCTTTTGCTGCTGCAGCAAAGGTGCCAGCGGGGAAAAGTAATGCTGGTCCTCACTGCCTCCTGGAACCCTTTCAAATGCCACAGACGATTTGGCCCTCTCTGCTTTCCTTCGGACTCCATCCTCAAAAGAACCTATTTTCGCTTTCGGCGCCCTCCGGAGCAAAAAAGACAAACGTCCAGCTTTTGCTGCCACAGCAAAGGTACCAGCGGGGAAAAGTAATGCTGGTTCTCACTGCCTCCTGGAACCTCTTCAAATGCCACAGACAACTTGGCCCTCTCTGCTTTCCTGCGGACTCCATCCTCAAAAGCAGCTGTTTTCGCTTTCGGCAGCCTCCGGAGCAAAAAAGACAAACGTCCAGCTTTTGCTGCCACAGCAAAGGTGCCAGCGGGGAAAAGTAATGCTGGTTCTCACTGCCTCCTGGAACCCTTTCAAATGCCACAGACAATTTGGCCCTCTCTGCTTTCCTGTGGACTCCATCCTCAAAAGCACCTGTTTTCGCTTTCGGCAGCCTCCGGAGCAAAAAAGACAAACGTCCAGCTTTTGCTGCCACAGCAAAGGTGCCAGCGGGGAAAAGTAATGCTGGTTCTCACTGCCTCCTGGAACCCTTTCAAATGCCTCAGACAATTTGGCCCTCTCTGCTTTCCTGTGGACTCTATCCTCAAAAGCGCCTTTTTTCACTTTCGGCGCCCTCCGGTGGTAAAAAGACAAACGTCCAGCTTTTGCTGCCGCAGCAAAGGTGCCAGCGGGGAAAAGTAATGCTGGTTCTCACTGCCTCCTGGAACTCTTTCAAATGCCCCAGACAATTTGGCTCTCTCTGCTTTCCTGCAGACTCCATCCTCAAAAGCACCTGTTTTCGCTTTCGGCAGCCTCCGGAGCAAAAAAGACAAACGTCCAGCTTTTGCTGCCACAGCAAAGGTGCCAGCGGGGAAAAGTAATGCTGGTCCTCACTGCCTCCTGGAACCCTTTCAAATGCCACAGACAATTTGGCCCTCTCTGCTTTCCTGCGGACTCCATCCTCAAAAGCAGCTGTTTTCGCTTTCGGCAGCCTCCGGAGCAAAAAAGACAAACGTCCAGCTTTTGCTGCCACAGCAAAGGTGCCAGCGGGGAAAAGTAATGCTGGTTCTCACTGCCTCCTGGAACCCTTTCAAATGCCACAGACAATTTGGCCCTCTCTGCTTTCCTGCGGACTCCATCCTCAAAAGCACCTGTTTTCGCTTTCGGCAGCCTCCGGAGCAAAAAAGACAAACGTCCAGCTTTTGCTGCCACAGCAAAGGTGCCAGCGGGGAAAAGTAATGCTGGTTCTCACTGCCTCCTGGAACCCTTTCAAATGCCACAGACAATTTGGCCCTCTCTGCTTTCCTGCGGACTCCATCCTCAAAAGCACCTGTTTTCGCTTTCGGCAGCCTCCGGAGCAAAAAAGACAAACGTCCAGCTTTTGCTGCCACAACAAAGGTGCCAGCGGGGAAAAGTAATGCTGGTTCTCACTGCCTCCTGGAACCCTTTCAAATGCCCCAGACAATTTGGCCCTCTCTGCTTTCCTGCGGACTCCATCCTCAAAAGCACCTGTTTTCGCTTTCGGCAACCTCCGGAGCAAAAAAGACAAACGTCCAGCTTTTGCTGCCACAGCAAAGGTGCCAGCGGGGAAAAGTAATGCTGGTTCTCACTGCCTCCTGGAACTCCTTCAAATGCCCCAGACAATTTGGCCCTCTCTGCTTTCCTGCGGACTCCATCCTCAAAAGCACCTGTTTTCGCTTTCGGCAGCCTCCGGAGCAAAAAAGACAAACGTCCAGCTTTTGCTGCCACAGCAATGGTGCCAGCGGGGAAAAGTAATGCTGGTTCTCACTGCCTCCTGGAACCCTTTCAAATGCCACAGACAATTTGGCCCTCTCTGCTTTCCTGCGGACTCCATCCTCAAAAGCACCTGTTTTCGCTTTCGGCAGCCTCCGGAGCAAAAAAGACAAACGTCCAGCTTTTGCTGCCACAGCAAAGGTGCCAACGGGGAAAAGTAATGCTGGTTCTCACTGCCTCCTGGAACCCTTTCAAATGCCACAGACAATTTGGCCCTCTCTGCTTTCCTGTGGACTCCATCCTCAAAAGCACCTGTTTTCGCTTTCGGCAGCCTCTGGAGCAAAAAAGACAAACGTCCAGCTTTTGCTGCCACAGCAAAGGTGCCAGCGGGGAAAAGTAATGCTGGTTCTCACTGCCTCCTGGAACCTCTTCAAATGCCACAGACAATTTCGCTCTCTCTGCTTTCCTGCGGACTCCATCCTCAAAAGCACCTGTTTTCGCTTTCGGCAACCTCCGGAGCAAAAAAGACAAACGTCCAGCTTTTGCTGCCACAGCAAAGGTGCCAGCGGGGAAAAGTAATGCTGGTTCTCACTGCCTCCTGGAACCCTTTCAAATGCCACAGACAATTTGGCCCTCTCTGCTTTCCTGTGGACTCCATCCTCAAAAGCAGCTGTTTTCGCTTTCGGCAGCCTCCGGAGCAAAAAAGACAAACGTCCAGCTTTTGCTGCCGCAGCAAAGGTGCCAGCGGGGAAAAGTAATGCTGGTTCTCACTGCCTCCTGGAACCCTTTCAAATGCCACAGACAATTTGGCCCTCTCTGCTTTCCTTCGGACTCCATCCTCAAAAGAACCTATTTTCGCTTTCGGCGCCCTCCGGAGCAAAAAAGACAAACGTCCAGCTTTTGCTGCCACAGCAAAGGTACCAGCGGGGAAAAGTAATGCTGGTTCTCACTGCCTCCTGGAACCTCTTCAAATGCCACAGACAACTTGGCCCTCTCTGCTTTCCTGCGGACTCCATCCTCAAAAGCAGCTGTTTTCGCTTTCGGCAGCCTCCGGAGCAAAAAAGACAAACGTCCAGCTTTTGCTGCCACAGCAAAGGTGCCAGCGGGGAAAAGTAATGCTGGTTCTCACTGCCTCCTGGAACCCTTTCAAATGCCACAGACAATTTGGCCCTCTCTGCTTTCCTGTGGACTCCATCCTCAAAAGCACCTGTTTTCGCTTTCGGCAGCCTCCGGAGCAAAAAAGACAAACGTCCAGCTTTTGCTGCCACAGCAAAGGTGCCAGCGGGGAAAAGTAAAGCTGGTTCTCACTGCCTCCTGGAACCCTTTCAAATGCCTCAGACAATTTGGCCCTCTCTGCTTTCCTGTGGACTCTATCCTCAAAAGCGCCTTTTTTCACTTTCGGCGCCCTCCGGTGGTAAAAAGACAAACGTCCAGCTTTTGCTGCCGCAGCAAAGGTGCCAGCGGGGAAAAGTAAAGCTGGTCCTCACTGCCTCCTGGAACCTCTTTAAATGCCAAAGACAATTTGGCCCTCTCTGCTTTCCTGCGGACTCCATCATCAAAAGCACCTGTTTTCGCTTTGGGCAGCCTCCGGAGCAAAAAAGACAAACGTCCAGCTTTTGCTGCCACAGCAAAGGTGCCAGCGGGGAAAAGTAATGCTGGTTCTCACTGCCTCCTGGAACCCTTTCAAATGCCACGGACAATTTGGCCCTCTCTGCTTTTCTGCGGACTCCATCCTCAAAAGCACCTGTTTTCGCTTTCGGCAGCCTCCGGAGCAAAAAAGACAAACGTCCAGCTTTTGCTGCCACAGCAAAGGTGCCAGCGGGGAAAAGTAATGCTGGTTCTCACTGCCTCCTGGAACCCTTTCAAATGCCACAGACAATTTGGCCCTCTCTGCTTTCCTGCGGACTCCATCCTCAAAAGAACCTATTTTCGCTTTCGGCGCCCTCCGGAGCAAAGAAGACAAACGTCCAGCTTTTGCTGCCACAGCAAAGGTACCAGCGGGGAAAAGTAATGCTGGTTCTCACTGCCTCCTGGAACCTCTTCAAATGCCACAGACAATTTGGCCCTCTCTGCTTTCCTGTGGACTCCATCCTCAAAAGCACCTGTTTTCGCTTTCGGCAGCCTCCGGAGCAAAAAAGACAAACGTCCAGCTTTTGCTGCCACAGCAAAGGTGCCAGCGGGGAAAAGTAATGCTGGTTCTCACTGCCTCCTGGAACCCTTTCAAATGCCACAGACAATTTGGCCCTCTCTGCTTTCCTGTGGACTCCATCCTCCAAAGCACCTGTTTTCGCTTTCGGCAACCTCCGGAGCAAAAAAGACAAACGTCCAGCTTTTGCTGCCACAGCAAATGTGCCAGCGGGGAAAAGTAATGCTGGTTCTCACTGCCTCCTGGAACCCTTTCAAATGCCTCAGACAATTTGGCCCTCTCTGCTTTCCTGTGGACTCTATCCTCAAAAGCGCCTTTTTTCACTTTCGGCGCCCTCCGGTAGTAAAAAGACAAACGTCCAGCTTTTGCTGCCGCAGCAAAGGTGCCAGCGGGGAAAAGTAATGCTGGTCCTCACTGCCTCCTGGAACCTCTTTAAATGCCAAAGACAATTTGGCCCTCTCTGCTTTCCTGCGGACTCCATCATCAAAAGCACCTGTTTTCGATTTGGGCAGCCTCCGGAGCAAAAAAGACAAACGTCCAGCTTTTGCTGCCACAGCAAAGGTGCCAGCGGGGAAAAGTAATGCTGGTTCTCACTGCCTCCTGGAACCTCTTCAAATGCCTCAGACAATTTGGCCCTCTCTGCTTTCCTGCGGACTCTATCCTCAAAAGCGCCTTTTTTCACTTTCGGCGCCCTCCGGTGGTAAAAAGACAAACGTCCAGCTTTTGCTGCCGCAGCAAAGGTGCCAGCGGGGAAAAGTAATGCTGGTCCTCACTGCCTCCTTGAACCCTTTCAAATGCCACAGACGATTTGGCCCTCTCTGCTTTCCTTCGGACTCCATCCTCATAAGAACCTATTTTCGCTTTCGGCGCCCTCCGGAGCAAAAAAGACAAACGTCCAGCTTTTGCTGCCACAGCAAAGGTACCAGCGGGGAAAAGTAATGCTGGTTCTCACTGCCTCCTGGAACCTCTTCAAATGCCACAGACAACTTGGCCCTCTCTGCTTTCCTGCGGACTCCATCCTCAAAAGCAGCTGTTTTCGCTTTCGGCAGCCTCCGGAGCAAAAAAGACAAACGTCCAGCTTTTGCTGCCACAGCAAAGGTGCCAGCGGGGAAAAGTAATGCTGGTTCTCACTGCCTCCTGGAACCCTTTCAAATGCCACAGACAATTTGGCCCTCTCTGCTTTCCTGTGGACTCCATCATCAAAAGCACCTGTTTTCGCTTTCGGCAGCCTCCGGAGCAAAAAAGACAAACGTCCAGCTTTTGCTGCCACAGCAAAGGTGCCAGCGGGGAAAAGTAATGCTGGTTCTCACTGCCTCCTGGAACCCTTTCAAATGCCTCAGACAATTTGGCCCTCTCTGCTTTCCTGTGGACTCTATCCTCAAAAGCGCCTTTTTTCACTTTCGGCGCCCTCCGGTGGTAAAAAGACAAACGTCCAGCTTTTGCTGCCGCAGCAAAGGTGCCAGCGGGGAAAAGTAATGCTGGTCCTCACTGCCTCCTGGAACCTCTTTAAATGCCAAAGACAATTTGGCCCTCTCTGCTTTCCTGCGGACTCCATCATCAAAAGCACCTGTTTTCGCTTTCGGCAGCCTCCGGAGCAAAAAAGACAAACGTCCAGCTTTTGCTGCCACAGCAAAGGTGCCAGCGGGGAAAAGTAATGCTGGTTCTCACTGCCTCCTGGAACCCTTTCAAATGCCACGGACAATTTGGCCCTCTCTGCTTTCCTGCGGACTCCATCCTCAAAAGCACCTGTTTTCGCTTTCGGCAGCCTCCGGAGCAAAAAAGACAAACGTCCAGCTTTTGCTGCCACAGCAAAGGTGCCAGCGGGGAAAAGTAATGCTGGTTCTCACTGCCTCCTGGAACCCTTTCAAATGCCACAGACAATTTGGCCCTCTCTGCTTTCCTGCGGACTCCATCCTCAAAAGAACCTATTTTCGCTTTCGGCGCCCTCCGGAGCAAAGAAGACAAACGTCCAGCTTTTGCTGCCACAGCAAAGGTGCCAGCGGGGAAAAGTAATGCTGGTTCTCACTGCCTCCTGGAACCCTTTCAAATGCCACAGACAATTTGGCCCTCTCTGCTTTCCTGCGGACTCCATCCTCAAAAGAACCTATTTTCGCTTTCGGCGCCCTCCGGAGCAAAAAAGACAAACGTCCAGCTTTTGCTGCCACAGCAAAGGTGCCAGCGGGGAAAAGTAATGCTGGTTCTCACTGCCTCCTGGAATCCTTTCAAATGCCACAGACAATTTGGCCCTCTCTGCTTTCCTGCGGACTCCATCCTCAAAAGCACCTGTTTTCGCTTTCGGCAGCCTCCGGAGCAAAAAAGACAAACGTCCAGCTTTTGCTGCCACAGCAAAGGTGCCAGCGGGGAAAAGTAATGCTGGTTCTCACTGCCTCCTGGAACCCTTTCAAATGCCACAGACAATTTGGCCCTCTCTGCTTTTCTGCGGACTCCATCCTCAAAAGCACCTGTTTTCGCTTTCGGCAACCTCCGGAGCAAAAAAGACAAACGTCCAGCTTTTGCTGCCACAGCAAAGGTGCCAGCGGGGAAAAGTAATGCTGGTTCTCACTGCCTCCTGGAACCCTTTCAAATGCCACAGACAATTTGGCACTCTCTGCTTTCCTGCGGACTCTATCCTCAAAAGCGCCTTTTTTCACTTTCGGCGCCCTCCGGTGGTAAAAAGACAAACGTCCAGCTTTTGCTGCCGCAGCAAAGGTGCCAGCGGGGAAAAGTAATGCTGGTCCTCACTGCCTCCTGGAACCTCTTTAAATGCCACAGACAATTTGGCCCTCTCTGCTTTCCTGCGGACTCCATCATCAAAAGCACCTGTTTTCGCTTTGGGCAGCCTCCGGAGCAAAAAAGACAAACGTCCAGCTTTTGCTGCCACAGCAAAGGTGCCAGCGGGGAAAAGTAATGCTGGTTCTCACTGCCTCCTGGAACCCTTTCAAATGCCACGGACAATTTGGCCCTCTCTGCTTTTCTGCGGACTCCATCCTCAAAAGCACCTGTTTTCGCTTTCGGCAGCCTCCGGAGCAAAAAAGACAAACGTCCAGCTTTTGCTGCCACAGCAAAGGTGCCAGCGGGGAAAAGTAATGCTGGTTCTCACTGCCTCCTGGAACCCTTTCAAATGCCACAGACAATTTGGCCCTCTCTGCTTTCCTGCGGACTCCATCCTCAAAAGAACCTATTTTCGCTTTCGGCGCCCTCCGGAGCAAAGAAGACAAACGTCCAGCTTTTGCTGCCACAGCAAAGGTACCAGCGGGGAAAAGTAATGCTGGTTCTCACTGCCTCCTGGAACCTCTTCAAATGCCACAGACAATTTGGCCCTCTCTGCTTTCCTGTGGACTCCATCCTCAAAAGCACCTGTTTTCGCTTTCGGCAGCCTCCGGAGCAAAAAAGACAAACGTCCAGCTTTTGCTGCCACAGCAAAGGTGCCAGCGGGGAAAAGTAATGCTGGTTCTCACTGCCTCCTGGAACCCTTTCAAATGCCACAGACAATTTGGCCCTCTCTGCTTTCCTGTGGACTCCATCCTCAAAAGCACCTGTTTTCGCTTTCGGCAACCTCCGGAGCAAAAAAGACAAACGTCCAGCTTTTGCTGCCACAGCAAAGGTGCCAGCGGGGAAAAGTAATGCTGGTTCTCACTGCCTCCTGGAACCCTTTCAAATGCCACAGACAATTTGGCCCTCTCTGCTTTCCTGCGGACTCCATCCTCAAAAGAACCTATTTTCGCTTTCGGCGCCCTCCAGAGCAAAGAAGACAAACGTCCAGCTTTTGCTGCCACAGCAAAGGTACCAGCGGGGAAAAGTAATGCTGGTTCTCACTGCCTCCTGGAACCTCTTCAAATGCCACAGACAATTTGGCCCTCTCTGCTTTCCTGTGGACTCCATCATCAAAAGCACCTGTTTTCGCTTTGGGCAGCCTCCGGAGCAAAAAAGACAAACGTCCAGCTTTTGCTGCCACAGCAAAGGTGCCAGCGGGGAAAAGTAATGCTGGTTCTCACTGCCTCCTGGAACCCTTTCAAATGCCACGGACAATTTGGCCCTCTCTGCTTTTCTGCGGACTCCATCCTCAAAAGCACCTGTTTTCGCTTTCGGCAGCCTCCGGAGCAAAAAAGACAAACGTCCAGCTTTTGCTGCCACAGCAAAGGTGCCAGCGGGGAAAAGTAATGCTGGTTCTCACTGCCTCCTGGAACCCTTTCAAATGCCACAGACAATTTGGCCCTCTCTGCTTTCCTGCGGACTCCATCCTCAAAAGAACCTATTTTCGCTTTCGGCGCCCTCCGGAGCAAAGAAGACAAACGTCCAGCTTTTGCTGCCACAGCAAAGGTACCAGCGGGGAAAAGTAATGCTGGTTCTCACTGCCTCCTGGAACCTCTTCAAATGCCACAGACAATTTGGCCCTCTCTGCTTTCCTGTGGACTCCATCCTCAAAAGCAGCTGTTTTCGCTTTCGGCAGCCTCCGGAGCAAAAAAGACAAACGTCCAGCTTTTGCTGCCACAGCAAAGGTGCCAGCGGGGAAAAGTAATGCTGGTTCTCACTGCCTCCTGGAACCCTTTCAAATGCCACAGACAATTTGGCCCTCTCTGCTTTCCTGTGGACTCCATCCTCAAAAGCACCTGTTTTCGCTTTCGGCAACCTCCGGAGCAAAAAAGACAAACGTCCAGCTTTTGCTGCCACAGCAAATGTGCCAGCGGGGAAAAGTAATGCTGGTTCTCACTGCCTCCTGGAACCCTTTCAAATGCCTCAGACAATTTGGCCCTCTCTGCTTTCCTGTGGACTCTATCCTCAAAAGCGCCTTTTTTCACTTTCGGCGCCCTCCGGTAGTAAAAAGACAAACGTCCAGCTTTTGCTGCCGCAGCAAAGGTGCCAGCGGGGAAAAGTAATGCTGGTCCTCACTGCCTCCTGGAACCTCTTTAAATGCCAAAGACAATTTGGCCCTCTCTGCTTTCCTGCGGACTCCATCATCAAAAGCACCTGTTTTCGCTTTGGGCAGCCTCCGGAGCAAAAAAGACAAACGTCCAGCTTTTGCTGCCACAGCAAAGGTGCCAGCGGGGAAAAGTAATGCTGGTTCTCACTGCCTCCTGGAACCTCTTCAAATGCCTCAGACAATTTGGCCCTCTCTGCTTTCCTGCGGACTCTATCCTCAAAAGCGCCTTTTTTCACTTTCGGCGCCCTCCGGTGGTAAAAAGACAAACGTCCAGCTTTTGCTGCCGCAGCAAAGGTGCCAGCGGGGAAAAGTAATGCTGGTCCTCACTGCCTCCTGGAACCCTTTCAAATGCCTCAGACAATTTGGCCCTCTCTGCTTTCCTGTGGACTCTATCCTCAAAAGCGCCTTTTTTCACTTTCGGCGCCCTCCGGTGGTAAAAAGACAAACGTCCAGCTTTTGCTGCCGCAGCAAAGGTGCCAGCGGGGAAAAGTAATGCTGGTCCTCACTGCCTCCTGGAACCTCTTTAAATGCCAAAGACAATTTGGCCCTCTCTGCTTTCCTGCGGACTCCATCATCAAAAGCACCTGTTTTCGCTTTGGGCAGCCTCCGGAGCAAAAAAGACAAACGTCCAGCTTTTGCTGCCACAGCAAAGGTGCCAGCGGGGAAAAGTAATGCTGGTTCTCACTGCCTCCTGGAACCCTTTCAAATGCCACGGACAATTTGGCCCTCTCTGCTTTCCTGCGGACTCCATCCTCAAAAGCACCTGTTTTCGCTTTGGGCAGCCTCCGGAGCAAAAAAGACAAACGTCCAGCTTTTGCTGCCACAGCAAAGGTGCCAGCGGGGAAAAGTAATGCTGGTTCTCACTGCCTCCTGGAACCCTTTCAAATGCCACAGACAATTTGGCCCTCTCTGCTTTCCTGCGGACTCCATCCTCAAAAGAACCTATTTTCGCTTTCGGCGCCCTCCGGAGCAAAGAAGACAAACGTCCAGCTTTTGCTGCCACAGCAAAGGTGCCAGCGGGGAAAAGTAATGCTGGTTCTCACTGCCTCCTGGAACCCTTTCAAATGCCACAGACAATTTGGCCCTCTCTGCTTTCCTTCGGACTCCATCCTCAAAAGAACCTATTTTCGCTTTCGGCGCCCTCCGGAGCAAAAAAGACAAACGTCCAGCTTTTGCTGCCACAGCAAAGGTGCCAGCGGGGAAAAGTAATGCTGGTTCTCACTGCCTCCTGGAATCCTTTCAAATGCCACAGACAATTTGGCCCTCTCTGCTTTCCTGCGGACTCCATCCTCAAAAGCACCTATTTTCGCTTTCGGCAGCCTCCGGAGCAAAAAAGACAAACGTCCAGCTTTTGCTGCCACAGCAACGGTGCCAGCGGGGAAAAGTAATGCTCGTTCTCACTGCCTCCTGGAACCCTTTCAAATGCCACAGACAATTTGGCCCTCTCTGCTTTCCTGCGGACTCCATCCTCAAAAGCACCTGTTTTCGCTTTCGGCAACCTCCGGAGCAAAAAAGACAAACGTCCAGCTTTTGCTGCCACAGCAAAGGTGCCAGCGGGGAAAAGTAATGCTGGTTCTCACTGCCTCCTGGAACCTCTTCAAATGCCACAGACAATTTGGCCCTCTCTGCTTTCCTGCGGACTCTATCCTCAAAAGCGCCTTTTTTCACTTTCGGCGCCCTCCGGTGGTAAAAAGACAAACGTCCAGCTTTTGCTGCCGCAGCAAAGGTGCCAGCGGGGAAAAGTAATGCTGGTCCTCACTGCCTCCTGGAACCCTTTCAAATGCCACAGACGATTTGGCCCTCTCTGCTTTCCTTCGGAGTCCATCCTCAAAAGAACCTATTTTCGCTTTCGGCGCCCTCCGGAGCAAAAAAGACAAACGTCCAGCTTTTGCTGCCACAGCAAAGGTACCAGCGCGGAAAAGTAATGCTGGTTCTCACTGCCTCCTGGAACCTCTTCAAATGCCACAGACAACTTGGCCCTCTCTGCTTTCCTGCGGACTCCATCCTCAAAAGCAGCTGTTTTCGCTTTCGGCAGTTTCCGGAGCAAAAAAGACAAACGTCCAGCTTTTGCTGCCACAGCAAAGGTGCCAGCGGGGAAAAGTAATGCTGGTTCTCACTGCCTCCTGGAACCCTTTCAAATGCCACAGACAATTTGGCCCTCTCTGCTTTCCTGTGGACTCCATCCTCAAAAGCACCTGTTTTCGCTTTCGGCAGCCTCCGGAGCAAAAAAGACAAACGTCCAGCTTTTGCTGCCACAGCAAAGGTGCCAGCGGGGAAAAGTAATGCTGGTTCTCACTGCCTCCTGGAACCCTTTCAAATGCCTCAGACAATTTGGCCCTCTCTGCTTTCCTGTGGACTCTATCCTCAAAAGCGCCTTTTTTCACTTTCGGCGCCCTCCGGTGGTAAAAAGACAAACGTCCAGCTTTTGCTGCCGCAGCAAAGGTGCCAGCGGGGAAAAGTAATGCTGGTCCTCACTGCCTCCTGGAACCTCTTTAAATGCCAAAGACAATTTGGCCCTCTCTGCTTTCCTGCGGACTCCATCATCAAAAGCACCTGTTTTCGCTTTGGGCAGCCTCCGGAGCAAAAAAGACAAACGTCCAGCTTTTGCTGCCACAGCAAAGGTGCCAGCGGGGAAAAGTAATGCTGGTTCTCACTGCCTCCTGGAACCCTTTCAAATGCCACGGACAATTTGGCCCTCTCTGCTTTTCTGCGGACTCCATCCTCAAAAGCACCTGTTTTCGCTTTCGGCAGCCTCCGGAGCAAAAAAGACAAACGTCCAGCTTTTGCTGCCACAGCAAAGGTGCCAGCGGGGAAAAGTAATGCTGGTTCTCACTGCCTCCTGGAACCCTTTCAAATGCCACAGACAATTTGGCCCTCTCTGCTTTCCTGCGGACTCCATCCTCAAAAGAACCTATTTTCGCTTTCGGCGCCCTCCGGAGCAAAGAAGACAAACGTCCAGCTTTTGCTGCCACAGCAAAGGTGCCAGCGGGGAAAAGTAATGCTGGTTCTCACTGCCTCCTGGAACCCTTTCAAATGCCACAGACAATTTGGCCCTCTCTGCTTTCCTTCGGACTCCATCCTCAAAAGAACCTATTTTCGCTTTCGGCGCCCTCCGGAGCAAAAAAGACAAACGTCCAGCGTTTGCTGCCACAGCAAAGGTGCCAGCGGGGAAAAGTAATGCTGGTTCTCACTGCCTCCTGGAATCCTTTCAAATGCCACAGACAATTTGGCCCTCTCTGCTTTCCTGCGGACTCCATCCTCAAAAGCACCTATTTTCGCTTTCGGCAGCCTCCGGAGCAAAAAAGACAAACGTCCAGCTTTTGCTGCCACAGCAAAGGTGCCAGCGGGGAAAAGTAATGCTCGTTCTCACTGCCTCCTGGAACCCTTTCAAATGCCACAGACAATTTGGCCCTCTCTGCTTTCCTGCGGACTCCATCCTCAAAAGCAGCTGTTTTCGCTTTCGGCAACCTCCGGAGCAAAAAAGACAAACGTCCAGCTTTTGCTGCCACAGCAAAGGTGCCAGCGGGGAAAAGTAATGCTGGTTCTCACTGCCTCCTGGAACCCTTTCAAATGCCACAGACAATTTGGCCCTCTCTGCTTTCCTGCGGACTCTATCCTCAAAAGCGCCTTTTTTCACTTTCGGCGCCCTCCGGTGGTAAAAAGACAAACGTCCAGCTTTTGCTGCCGCAGCAAAGGTGCCAGCGGGGAAAAGTAATGCTGGTCCTCACTGCCTCCTGGAACCTCTTTAAATGCCACAGACAATTTGGCCCTCTCTGCTTTCCTGCGGACTCCATCCTCAAAAGCACCTGTTTTCGCTTTCGGCAGCCTCCGGAGCAAAAAAGACAAACGTCCAGCTTTTGCTGCCACAGCAAAGGTGCCAGCGGGGAAAAGTAATGCTGGTTCTCACTGCCTCCTGGAACCCTTTCAAATGCCACAGACAATTTGGCCCTCTCTGCTTTCCTGCGGACTCCATCCTCAAAAGCACCTGTTTTCGCTTTCGGCAACCTCCGGAGCAAAAAAGACAAACGTCCAGCTTTTGCTGCCACAGCAAAGGTGCCAGCGGGGAAAAGTAATGCTGGTTCTCACTGCCTCCTGGAACCCTTTCAAATGCCACAGACAATTTGGCCCTCTCTGCTTTCCTGCGGACTCCATCCTCAAAAGCACCTGTTTTCGCTTTCGGCAGCCTCTGAAGCAAAAAAGACAAACGTCCAGCTTTTGCTGCCACAACAAAGGTGCCAGCGGGGAAAAGTAATGCTGGTTCTCACTGCCTCCTGGAACCCTTTCAAATGCCACAGACAATTTGGCCCTCTCTGCTTTCCTGCGGACTCCATCCTCAAAAGCACCTGTTTTCGCTTTCGGCAACCTCCGGAGCAAAAAAGACAAACGTCCAGCTTTTGCTGCCACAGCAAACGTGCCAGCAGGGAAAAGTAATGCTGGTTCTCACTGCCTCCTGGAATCCTTTCAAATGCCACAGACAATTTGGCCCTCTCTGCTTTCCTGCGGACTCCATCCTCAAAAGCACCTGTTTTCGCTTTCGGCAGCCTCCGGAGCAAAAAAGACAAACGTCCAGCTTTTGCTGCCACAGCAAAGGTGCCAGAGGGGAAAAGTAATGCTGGTTCTCACTGCCTCCTGGAACCTCTTCAAATGCCTCAGACAATTTGGCCCTCTCTGCTTTCCTGCGGACTCCGTCCTCAAAAGCACCTGTTTTCGCTTTCGGCAGCCTCCGGAGGAAAAAAGACAAACGTCCAGCTTTTGCTGCCACAGCAAAGGTGCCAGCGGGGAAAAGTAATGCTGGTTCTCACTGCCTCCTGGAACCTCTTCAAATGCCACAGACAATTTGGCTCTCTCTGCTTTCCTGCGGACTCCATCCTCAAAAGCACCTGTTTTCGCTTTCGGCAACCTCCGGAGCAAAAAAGACAAACGTCCAGCTTTTGCTGCCACAGCAAAGGTGCCAGCGGGGAAAAGTAATGCTGGTTCTCACTGCCTCCTGGAACCCTTTCAAATGCCACAGACAATTTGGCCCTCTCTGCTTTCCTGTGGACTCCATCCTCAAAAGCACCTGTTTTCGCTTTCGGCAGCCTCCGGAGCAAAAAAGACAAACCTCCAGCTTTTGCTGCCACAGCAACGGTGCCAGCGGGGAAAAGTAATGCTGGTTCTCACTGCCTCCTTGAACCTCTTCAAATGCCTCAGACAATTTGGCCCTCTCTGCTTTCCTGCGGACTCCATCCTCAAAAGCAGCTGTTTTCGCTTTCGTCAGCCTCCGGAGCAAAAAAGACAAACGTCCAGCTTTTGCTGCCACAGCAAAGGTGCCAGCGGGGAAAAGTAATGCTGGTTCTCACTGCCTCCTGGAACCCTTTCAAATGCCACAGACAATTTGGCCCTCTCTGCTTTCCTGCGGACTCTATCCTCAAAAGCGCCTTTTTTCACTTTCGGCGCCCTCCGGTGGTAAAAAGACAAACGTCCAGCTTTTGCTGCCGCAGCAAAGGTGCCAGCGGGGAAAAGTAATGCTGGTCCTCACTGCCTCCTGGAACCCTTTCAAATGCCACAGACAATTTGGCCCTCTCTGCTTTCCTTCGGACTCCATCCTCAAAAGAACCTATTTTCGCTTTCGGCGCCCTCCGGAGCAAAAAAGACAAACGTCCAGCTTTTGCTGCCACAGCAAAGGTGCCAGCGGGGAAAAGTAATGCTGGTTCTCACTGCCTCCTGGAACCCTTTCAAATGCCACAGACAATTTGGCCCTCTCTGCTTTCCTGCGGACTCCATCCTCAAAAGCAGCTGTTTTCGCTTTCGGCAGCCTCCGGAGCAAAAAAGACAAACGTCCAGCTTTTGCTGCCACAACAAAGGTGCCAGCGGGGAAAAGTAATGCTGGTTCTCACTGCCTCCTGGAACCCTTTCAAATGCCACAGACAATTTGGCCCTCTCTGCTTTTCTGCGGACTCCATCCTCAAAAGCACCTGTTTTCGCTTTCAGCAGCCTCCGGAGCAAAAAAGACAAACGTCCAGCTTTTGCTGCCACAGCAAAGGTGCCAGCGGGGAAAAGTAATGCTGGTTCTCACTGCCTCCTGGAACCCTTTCAAATGCCACAGACAATTTGGCCCTCTCTGCTTTCCTGCGGACTCCATCCTCAAAAGCAGCTGTTTTCGCTTTCGGCAGCCTCCGGAGCAAAAAAGACAAACGTCCAGCTTTTGCTGCCACAGCAAAGGTGCCAGCGGGGAAAAGTAATGCTGGTCCTCACTGCCTCCTGGAACCTCTTTAAATGCCAAAGACAATTTGGCCCTCTCTGCTTTCCTGCGGACTCCATCATCAAAAGCACCTGTTTTCGCTTTGGGCAGCCTCCGGAGCAAAAAAGACAAACGTCCAGCTTTTGCTGCCACAGCAAAGGTGCCAGCGGGGAAAAGTAATGCTGGTTCTCACTGCCTCCTGGAACCCTTTCAAATGCCACAGACAATTTGGCCCTCTCTGCTTTCCTGCGGACTCCATCCTCAAAAGAACCTATTTTTGCTTTCGGCGCCCTCCGGAGCAAAAAAGACAAACGTCCAGCTTTTGCTGCCACAGCAAAGGTGCCAGCGGGGAAAAGTAATGCTGGTTCTCACTGCCTCCTGGAACCTCTTCAAATGCCACAGACAATTTGGCCCTCTCTGCTTTCCTGCGGACTCCATCCTCAAAAGCAGCTGTTTTCGCTTTCGGCAGCCTCCGGAGCAAAAAAGACAAACGTCCAGCTTTTGCTGCCACAGCAAAGGTGCCAGCGGGGAAAAGGAATGCTGGTTCTCACTGCCTCCTGGAACCCTTTCAAATGCCACAGACAATTTGGCCCTCTCTGCTTTCCTGTGGACTCCATCCTCAAAAGCACCTGTTTTCGCTTTCGGCAGCCTCCGGAGCAAAAAAGACAAACGTCCAGCTTTTGCTGCCACAGCAAAGGTGCCAGCGGGGAAAAGTAATGCTGGTTCTCACTGCCTCCTAGAACCTCTTCAAATGCCTCAGACAATTTGGCCCTCTCTGCTTTCCTGCGGACTCCATCCTCAAAAGGAGCTGTTTTCGCTTTCGGCAGCCTCCGGAGCAAAAAAGACAAACGTCCAGCTTTTGCTGCCACAGCAAAGGTGCCAGCGGGGAAAAGTAATGCTGGTTCTCACTGCCTCCTGGAACCTCTTCAAATGCCACAGACAATTTGGCCCTCTCTGCTTTCCTGTGGACTCCATCCTCAAAAGCAGCTGTTTTCGCTTTCGGCAGCCTCCGGAGCAAAAAAGACAAACGTCCAGCTTTTGCTGCCACAGCAAAGGTGCCAGCGGGGAAAAGTAATGCTGGTTCTCACTGCCTCCTGGAACCCTTTCAAATGCCACAGACAATTTGGCCCTCTCTGCTTTCCTGCGGACTCCATCCTCAAAAGCACCTGTTTTCGCTTTCGGCACCCTCCGGAGCAAAAAAGACAAACGTCCAGCTTTTGCTGCCACAGCAAAGGTGCCAGCGGGGAAAAGTAATGCTGGTTCTCACTGCCTCCTGGAACTCTTTCAAATGCCCCAGACAAATTGGCTCTCTCTGCTTTCCTGCAGACTCCATCCTCAAAAGCACCTGTTTTCGCTTTCGGCAGCCTCCGGAGCAAAAAAGACAAACGTCCAGCTTTTGCTGCCACAGCAAAGGTGCCAGCGGGGAAAAGTAATGCTGGTCCTCACTGCCTCCTGGAACCCTTTCAAATGCCACAGACAATTTGGCCCTCTCTGCTTTCCTGCGGACTCCATCCTCAAAAGAACCTGTTTTCGCTTTCGGCAGCCTCCGGAGCAAAAAAGACAAACGTCCAGCTTTTGCTGCCACAGCAAAGGTGCCAGCGGGGAAAAGTAATGCTGGTTCTCACTGCCTCCTGGAACCCTTTCAAATGCCACAGACAATTTGGCCCTCTCTGCTTTCCTGCGGACTCCATCCTCAAAAGCACCTGTTTTCGCTTTCGGCAGCCTCCGGAGCAAAAAAGACAAACGTCCAGCTTTTGCTGCCACAGCAAAGGTGCCAGCGGGGAAAAGTAATGCTGGTTCTCACTGCCTCCTGGAACCCTTTCAAATGCCACAGACAATTTGGCCCTCTCTGCTTTCCTGCGGACTCCATCCTCAAAAGCACCTGTTTTCGCTTTCGGCAGCCTCCGGAGCAAAAAAGACAAACGTCCAGCTTTTGCTGCCACAGCAAAGGTGCCAGCGGGGAAAAGTAATGCTGGTTCTCACTGCCTCCTGGAACCCTTTCAAATGCCACAGACAATTTGGCCCTCTCTGCTTTCCTGCGGACTCCATCCTCAAAAGCACCTGTTTTCGCTTTCGGCAGCCTCCGGAGCAAAAAAGACAAACGTCCAGCTTTTGCTGCCACAACAAAGGTGCCAGCGGGGAAAAGTAATGCTGGTTCTCACTGCCTCCTGGAACCCTTTCAAATGCCACAGACAATTTGGCCCTCTCTGCTTTCCTGCGGACTCCATCCTCAAAAGCACCTGTTTTCGCTTTCGGCAACCTCCGGAGCAAAAAAGACAAACGTCCAGCTTTTGCTGCCACAGCAAAGGTGCCAGCGGGGAAAAGTAATGCTGGTTCTCACTGCCTCCTGGAACTCCTTCAAATGCCCCAGACAATTTGGCCCTCTCTGCTTTCCTGCGGACTCCATCCTCAAAAGCACCTGTTTTCGCTTTCGGCAGCCTCCGGAGCAAAAAAGACAAACGTCCAGCTTTTGCTGCCACAGCAAAGGTGCCAGCGGGGAAAAGTAATGCTGGTTCTCACTGCCTCCTGGAACCCTTTCAAATGCCACAGACAATTTGGCCCTCTCTGCTTTCCTGCGGACTCCATCCTCAAAAGAACCTATTTTCGCTTTCGGCAGCCTCCGGAGCAAAAAAGACAAACGTCCAGCTTTTGCTGCCACAGCAAAGGTGCCAACGGGGAAAAGTAATGCTGGTTCTCACTGCCTCCTGGAACCCTTTCAAATGCCACAGACAATTTGGCCCTCTCTGCTTTCCTGCGGATTCCATCCTCAAAAGCACCTGTTTTCGCTTTCGGCAGCCTCCGGAGCAAAAAAGACAAACGTCCAGCTTTTGCTGCCACAGCAAAGGTGCCAGCGGGGAAAAGTAATGCTGGTTCTCACTGCCTCCTGGAACCTCTTCAAATGCCACAGACAATTTGGCTCTCTCTGCTTTCCTGCGGACTCCATCCTCAAAAGCACCTGTTTTCGCTTTCGGCAACCTCCGGAGCAAAAAAGACAAACGTCCAGCTTTTGCTGCCACAGCAAAGGTGCCAGCGGGGAAAAGTAATGCTGGTTCTCACTGCCTCCTGGAACCCTTTCAAATGCCACAGACAATTTGGCCCTCTCTGCTTTCCTGTGGACTCCATCCTCAAAAGCAGCTGTTTTCGCTTTCGGCAGCCTCCGGAGCAAAAAAGACAAACGTCCAGCTTTTGCTGCCACAGCAAAGGTGCCAGCGGGGAAAAGTAATGCTAGTTCTCACTGCCTCCTGGAACCTCTTCAAATGCCTCAGACAATTTGGCCCTCTCTGCTTTCCTGCGGACTCCATCCTCAAAAGCGCCTTTTTTCACTTTCGGCGCCCTCCGGTGGTAAAAAGACAAACGTCCAGCTTTTGCTGCCGCAGCAAAGGTGCCAGCGGGGAAAAGTAATGCTGGTCCTCACTGCCTCCTGGAACCCTTTCAAATGCCACAGACGATTTGGCCCTCTCTGCTTTCCTTCGGACTCCATCCTCAAAAGAACCTATTTTCGCTTTCGGCAACCTCCGGAGCAAAAAAGACAAACGTCCAGCTTTTGCTGCCACAGCAAAGGTACCAGCGGGGAAAAGTAATGCTGGTTCTCACTGCCTCCTGGAACCTCTTCAAATGCCACAGACAACTTGGCCCTCTCTGCTTTCCTGCGGACTCCATCCTCAAAAGCAGCTGTTTTCGCTTTCGGCAGCCTCCGGAGCAAAAAAGACAAACGTCCAGCTTTTGCTGCCACAGCAAATGTGCCAGCGGGGAAAAGTAATGCTGGTTCTCACTGCCTCCTGGAACCCTTTCAAATGCCACAGACAATTTGGCCCTCTCTGCTTTCCTGTGGACTCCATCCTCAAAAGCACCTGTTTTCGCTTTCGGCAGCCTCCGGAGCAAAAAAGACAAATGTCCAGCTTTTGCTGCCACAGCAAAGGTGCCAGCGGGGAAAAGGAATGCTGGTTCTCACTGCCTCCTGGAACCCTTTCAAATGCCACAGACAATTTGGCCCTCTCTGCTTTCCTGTGGACTCCATCCTCAAAAGCACCTGTTTTCGCTTTCGGCAGCCTCCGGAGCAAAAAAGACAAACGTCCAGCTTTTGCTGCCACAGCAAAGGTGCCAGCGGGGAAAAGTAATGCTGGTTCTCACTGCCTCCTAGAACCTCTTCAAATGCCTCAGACAATTTGGCCCTCTCTGCTTTCCTGCGGACTCCATCCTCAAAAGCACCTGTTTTCGCTTTCGGCAGCCTCCGGAGCAAAAAAGACAAACGTCCAGCTTTTGCTGCCACAGCAAAGGTGCCAGCGGGGAAAAGTAATGCTGGTTCTCACTGCCTCCTGGAACCCTTTCAAATGCCTCAGACAATTTGGCCCTCTCTGCTTTCCTGTGGACTCCATCCTCAAAAGCAGCTGTTTTCGCTTTCGGCAGCCTCCGGAGCAAAAAAGACAAACGTCCAGCTTTTGCTGCCACAGCAAAGGTGCCAGCGGGGAAAAGTAATGCTGGTTCTCACTGCCTCCTGGAACCCTTTCAAATGCCACAGACAATTTGGCCCTCTCTGCTTTCCTGCGGACTCCATCCTCAAAAGCACCTGTTTTCGCTTTCGGCAGCCTCCGGAGCAAAAAAGACAAACGTCCAGCTTTTGCTGCCACAGCAAAGGTGCCAGCGGGGAAAAGTAATGCTGGTTCTCACTGCCTCCTGGAACTCTTTCAAATGCCCCAGACAATTTGGCTCTCTCTGCTTTCCTGCAGACTCCATCCTCAAAAGCACCTGTTTTCGCTTTCGGCAGCCTCCGGAGCAAAAAAGACAAACGTCCAGCTTTTGCTGCCACAGCAAAGGTGCCAGCGGGGAAAAGTAATGCTGGTCCTCACTGCCTCCTGGAACCCTTTCAAATGCCACAGACAATTTGGCCCTCTCTGCTTTCCTGCGGACTCCATCCTGAAAAGAACCTGTTTTCGCTTTGGGCAGCCTCCGGAGCAAAAAAGACAAACGTCCAGCTTTTGCTGCCACAGCAAAGGTGCCAGCGGGGAAAAGTAATGCTGGTTCTCACTGCCTCCTGGAACCCTTTCAAATGCCACAGACAATTTGGCCCTCTCTGCTTTCCTGTGGACTCCATCCTCAAAAGCACCTGTTTTCGCTTTCGGCAGCCTCCGGAGCAAAAAAGACAAACGTCCAGCTTTTGCTGCCACAGCAAAGGTGCCAGCGGGGAAAAGTAATGCTGGTTCTCACTGCCTCCTGGAACCCTTTCAAATGCCACAGACAATTTGGCCCTCTCTGCTTTCCTGCGGACTCCATCCTCAAAAGCACCTGTTTTCGCTTTCGGCAGCCTCCGGAGCAAAAAAGACAAACGTCCAGCTTTTGCTGCCACAGCAAAGGTGCCAGCGGGGAAAAGTAATGCTGGTTCTCACTGCCTCCTGGAACCCTTTCAAATGCCACAGACAATTTGGCCCTCTCTGCTTTCCTGCGGACTCCATCCTCAAAAGCACCTGTTTTCACTTTCGGCAGCCTCCGGAGCAAAAAAGACAAACGTCCAGCTTTTGCTGCCACAGCAAAGGTGCCAGCGGGGAAAAGTAATGCTGGTTCTCACTGCCTCCTGGAACCCTTTCAAATGCCACAGACAATTTGGCCCTCTCTGCTTTCCTGCGGACTCCATCCTCAAAAGAACCTATTTTCGCTTTCGGCAGCCTCCGGAGCAAAAAAGACAAACGTCCAGCTTTTGCTGCAACAGCAAAGGTGCCAACGGGGAAAAGTAATGCTGGTTCTCACTGCCTCCTGGAACCCTTTCAAATGCCACAGACAATTTGGCCCTCTCTGCTTTCCTGCGGATTCCATCCTCAAAAGCACCTGTTTTCGCTTTCGGCAGCCTCCGGAGCAAAAAAGACAAACGTCCAGCTTTTGCTGCCACAGCAAAGGTGCCAGCGGGGAAAAGTAATGCTGGTTCTCACTGCCTCCTGGAACCTCTTCAAATGCCACAGACAATTTGGCTCTCTCTGCTTTCCTGCGGACTCCATCCTCAAAAGCACCTGTTTTCGCTTTCGGCAACCTCCGGAGCAAAAAAGACAAACGTCCAGCTTTTGCTGCCACAGCAAAGGTGCCAGCGGGGAAAAGTAATGCTGGTTCTCACTGCCTCCTGGAACCCTTTCAAATGCCACAGACAATTTGGCCCTCTCTGCTTTCCTGTGGACTCCATCCTCAAAAGCAGCTGTTTTCGCTTTCGGCAGCCTCCGGAGCAAAAAAGACAAACGTCCAGCTTTTGCTGCCACAGCAAAGGTGCCAGCGGGGAAAAGTAATGCTGGTCCTCACTGCCTCCTGGAACCTCTTTAAATGCCAAAGACAATTTGCCCTCTCTGCTTTCCTGCGGACTCCATCATCAAAAGCACCTGTTTTCGCTTTGGGCAGCCTCCGGAGCAAAAAAGACAAACGTCCAGCTTTTGCTGCCACAGCAAAGGTGCCAGCGGGGAAAAGTAATGCTGGTTCTCACTGCCTCCTGGAACCCTTTCAAATGCCACAGACAATTTGGCCCTCTCTGCTTTCCTTCGGACTCCATCCTCAAAAGAACCTATTTTCGCTTTCGGCGCCCTCCGGAGCAAAAAAGACAAACGTCCAGCTTTTGCTGCCACAGCAAAGGTGCCAGCGGGGAAAAGTAATGCTGGTTCTCACTGCCTCCTGGAATCCTTTCAAATGCCACAGACAATTTGGCCCTCTCTGCTTTCCTGCGGACTCCATCCTCAAAAGCACCTGTTTTCGCTTTCGGCAGCCTCCGGAGCAAAAAAGACAAACGTCCAGCTTTTGCTGCCACAGCAAAGGTGCCAGCGGGGAAAAGTAATGCTCGTTCTCACTGCCTCCTGGAACCCTTTCAAATGCCACAGACAATTTGGCCCTCTCTGCTTTCCTGCGGACTCCATCCTCAAAAGCACCTGTTTTCGCTTTCGGCAACCTCCGGAGCAAAAAAGACAAACGTCCAGCTTTTGCTGCCACAGCAAAGGTGCCAGCGGGGAAAAGGAATGCTGGTTCTCACTGCCTCCTGGAACCCTTTCAAATGCCACAGACAATTTGGCCCTCTCTGCTTTCCTGCGGACTCTATCCTCAAAAGCGCCTTTTTTCACTTTCGGCGCCCTCCGGTGGTAAAAAGACAAACGTCCAGCTTTTGCTGCCGCAGCAAAGGTGCCAGCGGGGAAAAGTAATGCTGGTCCTCACTGCCTCCTGGAACCTCTTTAAATGCCAAAGACAATTTAGCCCTCTCTGCTTTCCTGCGGACTCCATCATCAAAAGCACCTGTTTTCGCTTTGGGCAGCCTCCGGAGCAAAAAAGACAAACGTCCAGCTTTTGCTGCCACAGCAAAGGTGCCAGCGGGGAAAAGTAATGCTGGTTCTCACTGCCTCCTGGAACCCTTTCAAATGCCACAGACAATTTGGCCCTCTCTGCTTTCCTTCGGACTCCATCCTCAAAAGAACCTATTTTCGCTTTCGGCGCCCTCCGGAGCAAAAAAGACAAACGTCCAGCTTTTGCTGCCACAGCAAAGGTGCCAGCGGGGAAAAGTAATGCTGGTTCTCACTGCCTCCTGGAACCCTTTCAAATGCCACAGACAATTTGGCCCTCTCTGCTTTCCTGCGGACTCCATCCTCAAAAGCACCTGTTTTCGCTTTCGGCAGCCTCCGGAGCAAAAAAGACAAACGTCCAGCTTTTGCTGCCACAGCAAAGGTGCCAGCGGGGAAAAGTAATGCTGGTTCTCACTGCCTCCTGGAACTCTTTCAAATGCCCCAGACAATTTGGCTCTCTCTGCTTTCCTGCAGACTCCATCCTCAAAAGCACCTGTTTTCGCTTTCGGCAGCCTCCGGAGCAAAAAAGACAAACGTCCAGCTTTTGCTGCCACAGCAAAGGTGCCAGCGGGGAAAAGTAATGCTGGTCCTCACTGCCTCCTGGAATCCTTTCAAATGCCACAGACAATTTGGCCCTCTCTGCTTTCCTGCGGACTCCATCCTCAAAAGAACCTGTTTTCGCTTTCGGCAGCCTCCAGAGCAAAAAAGACAAACGTCCAGCTTTTGCTGCCACAGCAAAGGTGCCAGCGGGGAAAAGTAATGCTGGTTCTCACTGCCTCCTGGAACCCTTTCAAATGCCACAGACAATTTGGCCCTCTCTGCTTTCCTGTGGACTCCATCCTCAAAAGCACCTGTTTTCGCTTTCGGCAGCCTCCGGAGCAAAAAAGACAAACGTCCAGCTTTTGCTGCCACAGCAAAGGTGCCAGCGGGGAAAAGTAATGCTGGTTCTCACTGCCTCCTGGAACCCTTTCAAATGCCACAGACAATTTGGCCCTCTCTGCTTTCCTGTGGACTCCATCCTCAAAAGCACCTGTTTTCCCTTTCGGCAGCCTCCGGAGCAAAAAAGACAAACGTCCAGCTTTTGCTGCCACAGCAAAGGTGCCAGCGGGGAAAAGTAATGCTGGTTCTCACTGCCTCCTGGAACCCTTTCAAATGCCACAGACAATTTGGCCCTCTCTGCTTTCCTGCGGACTCCATCCTCAAAAGCACCTGTTTTCGCTTTCGGCAGCCTCCGGAGCAAAAAAGACAAACGTCCAGCTTTTGCTGCCACAACAAAGGTGCCAGCGGGGAAAAGTAATGCTGGTTCTCACTGCCTCCTGGAACCCTTTCAAATGCCCCAGACAATTTGGCCCTCTCTGCTTTCCTGCGGACTCCATCCTCAAAAGCACCTGTTTTCGCTTTCGGCAACCTCCGGAGCAAAAAAGACAAACGTCCAGCTTTTGCTGCCACAGCAAAGGTGCCAGCGGGGAAAAGTAATGCTGGTTCTCACTGCCTCCTGGAACTCCTTCAAATGCCCCAGACAATTTGGCCCTCTCTGCTTTCCTGCGGACTCCATCCTCAAAAGCACCTGTTTTCGCTTTCGGCAGCCTCCGGAGCAAAAAAGACAAACGTCCAGCTTTTGCTGCCACAGCAAAGGTGCCAGCGGGGAAAAGTAATGCTGGTTCTCACTGCCTCCTGGAACCCTTTCAAATGCCACAGACAATTTGGCCCTCTCTGCTTTCCTGCGGACTCCATCCTCAAAAGAACCTATTTTCGCTTTCGGCAGCCTCCGGAGCAAAAAAGACAAACGTCCAGCTTTTGCTGCCACAGCAAAGGTGCCAACGGGGAAAAGTAATGCTGGTTCTCACTGCCTCCTGGAACCCTTTCAAATGCCACAGACAATTTGGCCCTCTCTGCTTTCCTGCGGATTCCATCCTCAAAAGCACCTGTTTTCGCTTTCGGCAGCCTCCGGAGCAAAAAAGACAAACGTCCAGCTTTTGCTGCCACAGCAAAGGTGCCAGCGGGGAAAAGTAATGCTGGTTCTCACTGCCTCCTGGAACCTCTTCAAATGCCACAGACAATTTGGCTCTCTCTGCTTTCCTGCGGACTCCATCCTCAAAAGCACCTGTTTTCGCTTTCGGCAACCTCCGGAGCAAAAAAGACAAACGTCCAGCTTTTGCTGCCACAGCAAAGGTGCCAGCGGGGAAAAGTAATGCTGGTTCTCACTGCCTCCTGGAACCCTTTCAAATGCCACAGACAATTTGGCCCTCTCTGCTTTCCTGTGGACTCCATCCTCAAAAGCAGCTGTTTTCGCTTTCGGCAGCCTCCGGAGCAAAAAAGACAAACGTCCAGCTTTTGCTGCCACAGCAAAGGTGCCAGCGGGGAAAAGTAATGCTAGTTCTCACTGCCTCCTGGAACCTCTTCAAATGCCTCAGACAATTTGGCCCTCTCTGCTTTCCTGCGGACTCTATCCTCAAAAGCGCCTTTTTTCACTTTCGGCGCCCTCCGGTGGTAAAAAGACAAACGTCCAGCTTTTGCTGCCGCAGCAAAGGTGCCAGCGGGGAAAAGTAATGCTGGTCCTCACTGCCTCCTGGAACCCTTTCAAATGCCACAGACGATTTGGCCCTCTCTGCTTTCCTTCGGACTCCATCCTCAAAAGAACCTATTTTCGCTTTCGGCGCCCTCCGGAGCAAAAAAGACAAACGTCCAGCTTTTGCTGCCACAGCAAAGGTACCAGCGGGGAAAAGTAATGCTGGTTCTCACTGCCTCCTGGAACCTCTTCAAATGCCACAGACAACTTGGCCCTCTCTGCTTTCCTGCGGACTCCATCCTCAAAAGCAGCTGTTTTCGCTTTCGGCAGCCTCCGGAGCAAAAAAGACAAACGTCCAGCTTTTGCTGCCACAGCAAAGGTGCCAGCGGGGAAAAGTAATGCTGGTTCTCACTGCCTCCTGGAACCCTTTCAAATGCCACAGACAATTTGGCCCTCTCTGCTTTCCTGTGGACTCCATCCTCAAAAGCACCTGTTTTCGCTTTCGGCAGCCTCCGGAGCAAAAAAGACAAACGTCCAGCTTTTGCTGCCACAGCAAAGGTGCCAGCGGGGAAAAGTAATGCTGGTTCTCACTGCCTCCTGGAACCCTTTCAAATGCCTCAGACAATTTGGCCCTCTCTGCTTTCCTGTGGACTCTATCCTCAAAAGCGCCCTTTTTCACTTTCGGCGCCCTCCGGTGGTAAAAAGACAAACGTCCAGCTTTTGCTGCCGCAGCAAAGGTGCCAGCGGGGAAAAGTAATGCTGGTCCTCACTGCCTCCTGGAACCTCTTTAAATGCCAAAGACAATTTGGCCCTCTCTGCTTTCCTGCGGACTCCATCATCAAAAGCACCTGTTTTCGCTTTGGGCAGCCTCCGGAGCAAAAAAGACAAACGTCCAGCTTTTGCTGCCACAGCAAAGGTGCCAGCGGGGAAAAGTAATGCTGGTTCTCACTGCCTCCTGGAACCCTTTCAAATGCCACGGACAATTTGGCCCTCTCTGCTTTTCTGCGGACTCCATCCTCAAAAGCACCTGTTTTCGCTTTCGGCAGCCTCCGGAGCAAAAAAGACAAACGTCCAGCTTTTGCTGCCACAGCAAAGGTGCCAGCGGGGAAAAGTAATGCTGGTTCTCACTGCCTCCTGGAACCCTTTCAAATGCCACAGACAATTTGGCCCTCTCTGCTTTCCTGCGGACTCCATCCTCAAAAGAACCTATTTTCGCTTTCGGCGCCCTCCGGAGCAAAGAAGACAAACGTCCAGCTTTTGCTGCCACAGCAAAGGTACCAGCGGGGAAAAGTAATGCTGGTTCTCACTGCCCCCTGGAACCTCTTCAAATGCCACAGACAATTTGGCCCTCTCTGCTTTCCTGCGGACTCCATCCTCAAAAGCACCTGTTTTCGCTTTCGGCAGCCTCCGGAGCAAAAAAGACAAACGTCCAGCTTTTGCTGCCACAGCAAATGTGCCAGCGGGGAAAAGTAATGCTGGTTCTCACTGCCTCCTGGAACCCTTTCAAATGCCACAGACAATTTGGCCCTCTCTGCTTTCCTGTGGACTCCATCCTCAAAAGCACCTGTTTTCGCTTTCGGCAACCTCCGGAGCAAAAAAGAAAAACGTCCAGCTTTTGCTGCCACAGCAAAGGTGCCAGCGGGGAAAAGTAATGCTGGTTCTCACTGCCTCCTGGAACCCTTTCAAATGCCTCAGACAATTTGTCCCTCTCTGCTTTCCTGTGGACTCTATCCTCAAAAGCGCCTTTTGTCACTTTCGGCGCCCTCCGGTAGTAAAAAGACAAACGTCCAGCTTTTGCTGCCGCAGCAAAGGTGCCAGCGGGGAAAAGTAATGCTGGTCCTCACTGCCTCCTGGAACCTCTTTAAATGCCAAAGACAATTTGGCCCTCTCTGCTTTCCTGCGGACTCCATCATCAAAAGCACCTGTTTTCGCTTTGGGCAGCCTCCGGAGCAAAAAAGACAAACGTCCAGCTTTTGCTGCCACAGCAAAGGTGCCAGCGGGGAAAAGTAATGCTGGTTCTCACTGCCTCCTGGAACCCTTTCAAATGCCACAGACAATTTGGCCCTCTCTGCTTTCCTTCGGACTCCATCCTCAAAAGAACCTATTTTCGCTTTCGGCGCCCTCCGGAGCAAAAAAGACAAACGTCCAGCTTTTGCTGCCACAGCAAAGGTGCCAGCGGGGAAAAGTAATGCTGGTTCTCACTGCCTCCTGGAACCCTTTCAAATGCCACAGACAATTTGGCCCTCTCTGCTTTCCTGTGGACTCCATCCTCAAAAGCAGCTGTTTTCGCTTTCGGCAGCCTCCGGAGCAAAAAAGACAAACGTCCAGCTTTTGCTGCCACAGCAAAGGTGCCAGCGGGGAAAAGTAATGCTAGTTCTCACTGCCTCCTGGAACCTCTTCAAATGCCTCAGACAATTTGGCCCTCTCTGCTTTCCTGCGGACTCTATCCTCAAAAGCGACTTTTTTCACTTTCGGCGCCCTCCGGTGGTAAAAAGACAAACGTCCAGCTTTTGCTGCCGCAGCAAAGGTGCCAGCGGGGAAAAGTAATGCTGGTCCTCACTGCCTCCTGGAACCCTTTCAAATGCCACAGACGATTTGGCCCTCTCTGCTTTCCTTCGGACTCCATCCTCAAAAGAACCTATTTTCGCTTTCGGCGCCCTCCGGAGCAAAAAAGACAAACGTCCAGCTTTTGCTGCCACAGCAAAGGTACCAGCGGGGAAAAGTAATGCTGGTTCTCACTGCCTCCTGGAACCTCTTCAAATGCCACAGACAACTTGGCCCTCTCTGCTTTCCTGCGGACTCCATCCTCAAAAGCAGCTGTTTTCGCTTTCGGCAGCCTCCGGAGCAAAAAAGACAAACGTCCAGCTTTTGCTGCCACAGCAAAGGTGCCAGCGGGGAAAAGTAATGCTGGTTCTCACTGCCTCCTGGAACCCTTTCAAATGCCACAGACAATTTGGCCCTCTCTGCTTTCCTGTGGACTCCATCCTCAAAAGCACCTGTTTTCGCTTTCGGCAGCCTCCGGAGCAAAAAAGACAAACGTCCAGCTTTTGCTGCCACAGCAAATGTGCCAGCGGGGAAAAGTAATGCTGGTTCTCACTGCCTCCTGGAACCCTTTCAAATGCCTCAGACAATTTGGCCCTCTCTGCTTTCCTGTGGACTCTATCCTCAAAAGCGCCTTTTTTCACTTTCGGCGCCCTCCGGTGGTAAAAAGACAAACGTCCAGCTTTTGCTGCCGCAGCAAAGGTGCCAGCGGGGAAAAGTAATGCTGGTCCTCACTGCCTCCTGGAACCTCTTTAAATGCCAAAGACAATTTGGCCCTCTCTGCTTTCCTGCGGACTCCATCATCAAAAGCACCTGTTTTCGCTTTGGGCAGCCTCCGGAGCAAAAAAGACAAACGTCCAGCTTTTGCTGCCACAGCAAAGGTGCCAGCGGGGAAAAGTAATGCTGGTTCTCACTGCCTCCTGGAACCCTTTCAAATGCCACGGACAATTTGGCCCTCTCTGCTTTTCTGCGGACTCCATCCTCAAAAGCACCTGTTTTCGCTTTCGGCAGCCTCCGGAGCAAAAAAGACAAACGTCCAGCTTTTGCTGCCACAGCAAAGGTACCAGCGGGGAAAAGTAATGCTGGTTCTCACTGCCCCCTGGAACCTCTTCAAATGCCACAGACAATTTGGCCCTCTCTGCTTTCCTGCGGACTCCATCCTCAAAAGCACCTGTTTTCGCTTTCGGCAGCCTCCGGAGCAAAAAAGACAAACGTCCAGCTTTTGCTGCCACAGCAAATGTGCCAGCGGGGAAAAGTAATGCTGGTTCTCACTGCCTCCTGGAACCCTTTCAAATGCCACAGACAATTTGGCCCTCTCTGCTTTCCTGTGGACTCCATCCTCAAAAGCACCTGTTTTCGCTTTCGGCAACCTCCGGAGCAAAAAAGACAAACGTCCAGCTTTTGCTGCCACAGCAAATGTGCCAGCGGGGAAAAGTAATGCTGGTTCTCACTGCCTCCTGGAACCCTTTCAAATGCCTCAGACAATTTGGCCCTCTCTGCTTTCCTGTGGACTCTATCCTCAAAAGCGCCTTTTGTCACTTTCGGCGCCCTCCGGTAGTAAAAAGACAAACGTCCAGCTTTTGCTGCCGCAGCAAAGGTGCCAGCGGGGAAAAGTAATGCTGGTCCTCACTGCCTCCTGGAACCTCTTTAAATGCCAAAGACAATTTGGCCCTCTCTGCTTTCCTGCGGACTCCATCATCAAAAGCACCTGTTTTCGCTTTGGGCAGCCTCCGGAGCAAAAAAGACAAACGTCCAGCTTTTGCTGCCACAGCAAAGGTGCCAGCGGGGAAAAGTAATGCTGGTTCTCACTGCCTCCTGGAACCCTTTCAAATGCCACAGACAATTTGGCCCTCTCTGCTTTCCTTCGGACTCCATCCTCAAAAGAACCTATTTTCGCTTTCGGCGCCCTCCGGAGCAAAAAAGACAAACGTCCAGCTTTTGCTGCCACAGCAAAGGTGCCAGCGGGGAAAAGTAATGCTCGTTCTCACTGCCTCCTGGAACCCTTTCAAATGCCACAGACAATTTGGCCCTCTCTGCTTTCCTGCGGACTCCATCCTCAAAAGCACCTGTTTTCGCTTTCGGCAACCTCCGGAGCAAAAAAGACAAACGTCCAGCTTTTGCTGCCACAGCAAAGGTGCCAGCGGGGAAAAGTAATGCTGGTTCTCACTGCCTCCTGGAACCCTTTCAAATGCCACAGACAATTTGGCCCTCTCTGCTTTCCTGCGGACTCTATCCTCAAAAGCGCCTTTTTTCACTTTCGGCGCCCTCCGGTGGTAAAAAGACAAACGTCCAGCTTTTGCTGCCGCAGCAAAGGTGCCAGCGGGGAAAAGTAATGCTGGTCCTCACTGCCTCCTGGAACCTCTTTAAATGCCAAAGACAATTTGGCCCTCTCTGCTTTCCTGCGGACTCCATCATCAAAAGCACCTGTTTTCGCTTTGGGCAGCCTCCGGAGCAAAAAAGACAAACGTCCAGCTTTTGCTGCCACAGCAAAGGTGCCAGCGGGGAAAAGTAATGCTGGTTCTCACTGCCTCCTGGAACCCTTTCAAATGCCACAGACAATTTGGCCCTCTCTGCTTTCCTTCGGACTCCATCCTCAAAAGAACCTATTTTCGCTTTCGGCGCCCTCCGGAGCAAAAAAGACAAACGTCCAGCTTTTGCTGCCACAGCAAAGGTGCCAGCGGGGAAAAGTAATGCTGGTTCTCACTGCCTCCTGGAACCCTTTCAAATGCCACAGACAATTTGGCCCTCTCTGCTTTTCTGCGGACTCCATCCTCAAAAGCACCTGTTTTCTCTTTCGGCAGCCTCCGTAGCAAAAAAGACAAACGTCCAGCTTTTGCTGCCACAGCAAAGGTGCCAGCGGGGAAAAGTAATGCTGGTTCTCACTGCCTCCTGGAACCCTTTCAAATGCCACAGACAATTTGGCCCTCTCTGCTTTCCTGCGGACTCCATCCTCAAAAGAACCTATTTTCGCTTTCGGCGCCCTCCGGAGCAAAAAAGACAAACGTCCAGCTTTTGCTGCCACAGCAAAGGTACCAGCGGGGAAAAGTAATGCTGGTTCTCACTGCCTCCTGGAACCTCTTCAAATGCCACAGACAATTTGGCCCTCTCTGCTTTCCTGCGGACTCCATCCTCAAAAGCACCTGTTTTCGCTTTCGGCAGCCTCCGGAGCAAAAAAGACAAACGTCCAGCTTTTGCTGCCACAGCAAAGGTGCCAGCGGGGAAAAGTAATGCTGGTTCTCACTGCCTCCTGGAACCCTTTCAAATGCCTCAGACAATTTGGCCCTCTCTGCTTTCCTGCGGACTCCATCCTCAAAAGCACCTGTTTTCGCTTTCGGCAACCTCCGGAGCAAAAAAGACAAACGTCCAGCTTTTGCTGCCACAGCAAAGGTGCCAGCGGTGAAAAGTAATGCTGGTTCTCACTGCCTCCTGGAACCCTTTCAAATGCCACAGACAATTTGGCCCTCTCTGCTTTCCTGTGGACTCCATCCTCAAAAGCACCTGTTTTCGCTTTCGGCAGCCTCCGGAGCAAAAAAGACAAACGTCCAGCTTTGGCTGCCGCAGCAAAGGTGCCAGCGGGGAAAAGTAATGCTGGTTCTCACTGCCTCCTGGAACCCTTTCAAATGCCTCAGACAATTTGGCCCTCTCTGCTTTCCTGTGGACTCTATCCTCAAAAGCGCCTTTTGTCACTTTCGGCGCCCTCCGGTAGTAAAAAGACAAACGTCCAGCTTTTGCTGCCGCAGCAAAGGTGCCAGCGGGGAAAAGTAATGCTGGTCCTTACTGCCTCCTGGAACCTCTTTAAATGCCAAAGACAATTTGGCCCTCTCTGCTTTCCTGCGGACTCCATCCTCAAAAGCACCTGTTTTCGCTTTCGGCAGCCTCCGGAGCAAAAAAGACAAACGTCCAGCTTTTGCTGCCACAGCAAAGGTGCCAGCGGGGAAAAGTAATGCTGGTTCTCACTGCCTCCTGGAACCCTTTCAAATGCCACAGACAATTTGGCCCTCTCTGCTTTCCTGCGGACTCCATCATCAAAAGCACCTGTTTTCGCTTTGGCAGCCTCCGGAGCAAAAAAGACAAACGTCCAGCTTTTGCTGCCACAGCAAAGGTGCCAGCGGGGAAAAGTAATGCTGGTTCTCACTGCCTCCTGGAACCCTTTCAAATGCCACAGACAATTTGGCCCTCTCTGCTTTCCTGCGGACTCTATCCTCAAAAGCGCCTTTTTTCACTTTCGGCGCCCTCCGGTGGTAAAAAGACAAACGTCCAGCTTTTGCTGCCGCAGCAAAGGTGCCAGCGGGGAAAAGTAATGCTGGTTCTCACTGCCTCCTGGAACCTCTTCAAATGCCACAGACAATTTGGCCCTCTCTGCTTTCCTGTGGACTCCATCCTCAAAAGCACCTGTTTTCGCTTTCGGCAACCTCCGGAGCAAAAAAGACAAACGTCCAGCTTTTGCTGCCACAGCAAAGGTGCCAGCGGGGAAAAGTAATGCTGGTTCTCACTGCCTCCTGGAACCTCTTCAAATGCCACAGACAATTTGGCCCTCTCTGCTTTCCTGTGGACTCCATCCTCAAAAGCACCTGTTTTCG
Organism: Vanellus vanellus; assembly: GCF_965231255.1. Taxonomy (NCBI): domain Eukaryota; kingdom Metazoa; phylum Chordata; class Aves; order Charadriiformes; family Charadriidae; genus Vanellus; species Vanellus vanellus. Next base: position 55,111 of record NW_028127925.1, read on the forward strand.
CTTTCGGCAGCCTCCGGAGCAAAAAAGACAAACGTCCAGCTTTTGCTGCCACAGCAAAGGTGCCAGTGGGGAAAAGTAATGCTGGTTCTCACTGCCTCCTGGAACCCTTTCAAATGCCACAGACAATTTAGCCCTCTCTGCTTTCCTGTGGACTCCATCCTCAAAAGCACCTGTTTTCGCTTTCGGCAGCCTCCGGAGCAAAAAAGACAAACGTCCAGCTTTTGCTGCCACAGCAAAGGTGCCAGCGGGGAAAAGTAATGCTGGTTCTCACTGCCTCCTGGAACCCTTTCAAATGCCTCAGACAATTTGGCCCTCTCTGCTTTCCTGTGGACTCTATCCTCAAAAGCGCCTTTTGTCACTTTCGGCGCCCTCCGGTAGTAAAAAGACAAACGTCCAGCTTTTGCTGCCGCAGCAAAGGTGCCAGCGGGGAAAAGTAATGCTGGTCCTCACTGCCTCCTGGAACCTCTTTAAATGCCAAAGACAATTTGGCCCTCTCTGCTTTCCTGCGGACTCCATCATCAAAAGCACCTGTTTTCGCTTTGGGCAGCCTCCGGAGCAAAAAAGACAAACGTCCAGCTTTTGCTGCCACAGCAAAGGTGCCAGCGGGGAAAAGTAATGCTGGTTCTCACTGCCTCCTGGAACCCTTTCAAATGCCACAGACAATTTGGCCCTCTCTGCTTTCCTTCGGACTCCATCCTCAAAAGAACCTATTTTCGCTTTCGGCGCCCTCCGGAGCAAAAAAGACAAACGTCCAGCTTTTGCTGCCACAGCAAAGGTGCCAGCGGGGAAAAGTAATGCTGGTTCTCACTGCCTCCTGGAATCCTTTCAAATGCCTCAGACAATTTGGCCCTCTCTGCTTTCCTGCGGACTCCATCCTCAAAAGCACCTGTTTTCGCTTTCGGCAGCCTCCGGAGCAAAAAAGACAAACGTCCAGCTTTTACTGCCACAGCAAAGGTGCCAGCGGGGAAAAGTAATGCTGGTTCTCACTGCCTCCTGGAACCCTTTCAAATGCCACAGACAATTTGGCCCTCTCTGCTTTCCTGCGGACTCCATCCTCAAAAGCACCTGTTTTCGCTTTCGGCAACCTCCGGAGCAAAAAAGACAAACGTCCAGCTTTTGCTGCCACAGCAAAGGTGCCAGCGGGGAAAAGTAATGCTGGTTCTCACTGCCTCCTGGAACCCTTTCAAATGCCACAGACAATTTGGCCCTCTCTGCTTTCCTGCGGACTCCATCCTCAAAAGCACCTGTTTTCGCTTTCGGCAGCCTCCGGAGCAAAAAAGACAAACGTCCAGCTTTTGCTGCCACAGCAAAGGTGCCAGCGGGGAAAAGTAATGCTGGTTCTCACTGCCTCCTGGAACCCTTTCAAATGCCACAGACAATTTGGCCCTCTCTGCTTTCCTGCGGACTCCATCATCAAAAGCACCTGTTTTCGCTTTGGCAGCCTCCGGAGCAAAAAAGACAAACGTCCAGCTTTTGCTGCCACAGCAAAGGTGCCAGCGGGGAAAAGTAATGCTGGTTCTCACTGCCTCCTGGAACCCTTTCAAATGCCACAGACAATTTGGCCCTCTCTGCTTTCCTGCGGACTCTATCCTCAAAAGCGCCTTTTTTCACTTTCGGCGCCCTCCGGTGGTAAAAAGACAAACGTCCAGCTTTTGCTGCCACAGCAAAGGTGCCAGCGGGGAAAAGTAATGCTGGTCCTCACTGCCTCCTGGAACCTCTTTAAATGCCAAAGACAATTTGGCCCTCTCTGCTTTCCTGCGGACTCCATCCTCAAAAGCACCTGTTTTCGCTTTGGGCAGCCTCCGGAGCAAAAAAGACAAACGTCCAGCTTTTGCTGCCACAGCAAAGGTGCCAGCGGGGAAAAGTAATGCTGGTTCTCACTGCCTCCTGGAACCCTTTCAAATGCCACAGACAATTTGGCCCTCTCTGCTTTCCTGCGGACTCCATCCTCAAAAGCACCTATTTTCGCTTTCGGCGCCCTCCGGAGCAAAAAAGACAAACGTCCAGCTTTTGCTGCCACAGCAAAGGTGCCAGCGGGGAAAAGTAATGCTGGTTCTCACTGCCTCCTGGAACTCCTTCAAATGCCACAGACAATTTGGCTCTCTCTGCTTTCCTGCGGACTCCATCCTCAAAAGCACCTGTTTTCGCTTTCGGCAACCTCCGGAGCAAAAAAGACAAACGTCCAGCTTTTGCTGCCACAGCAAAGGTACCAGCGGGGAAAATTAATGCTGGTTCTCACTGCCTCCTGGAACCTCTTAAAATGCCACAGACAATTTGGCCCTCTCTGCTTTCCTGTGGACTCCATCCTCAAAAGCAGCTGTTTTCGCTTTCGGCAGCCTCCGGAGCAAAAAAGACAAACGTCCAGCTTTTGCTGCCACAGCAAAGGTGCCAGCGGGGAAAAGTAATGCTGGTTCTCACTGCCTCCTGGAACCCTTTCAAATGCCACAGACAATTTAGCCCTCTCTGCTTTCCTGTGGACTCCATCCTCAAAAGCACCTGTTTTCGCTTTCGGCAACCTCCGGAGCAAAAAAGACAAACGTCCAGCTTTTGCTGCCACAGCAAAGGTGCCAGCGGGGAAAAGTAATGCTGGTTCTCACTGCCTCCTGGAACCCTTTCAAATGCCTCAGACAATTTGGCCCTCTCTGCTTTCCTGTGGACTCTATCCTCAAAAGCGCCTTTTTTCACTTTCGGCGCCCTCCGGTGGTAAAAAGACAAACGTCCAGCTTTTGCTGCCGCAGCAAAGGTGCCAGCGGGGAAAAGTAATGCTGGTCCTCACTGCCTCCTGGAACCTCTTTAAATGCCAAAGACAATTTGGCCCTCTCTGCTTTCCTGCGGACTCCATCATCAAAAGCACCTGTTTTCGCTTTGGGCAGCCTCCGGAGCAAAAAAGACAAACGTCCAGCTTTTGCTGCCACAGCAAAGGTGCCAGCGGGGAAAAGTAATGCTGGTTCTCACTGCCTCCTGGAACCCTTTCAAATGCCACAGACAATTTGGCCCTCTCTGCTTTGCTGCGGACTCCATCCTCAAAAGCAGCTGTTTTCGCTTTGGGCAGCCTCCGGAGCAAAAAAGACAAACGTCCAGCTTTTGCTGCCACAGCAAAGGTGCCAGCGGGGAAAAGTAATGCTGGTTCTCACTGCCTCCTGGAACCCTTTCAAATGCCACAGACAATTTGGCCCTCTCTGCTTTCCTTCGGACTCCATCCTCAAAAGAACCTATTTTCGCTTTCGGCGCCCTCCGGAGCAAAAAAGACAAACGTCCAGCTTTTGCTGCCACAGCAAAGGTGCCAGCGGGGAAAAGTAATGCTGGTTCTCACTGCCTCCTGGAATCCTTTCAAATGCCACAGACAATTTGGCCCTCTCTGCTTTCCTGCGGACTCCATCCTCAAAAGCACCTGTTTTCGCTTTCGGCAGCCTCCGGAGCAAAAAAGACAAACGTCCAGCTTTTGCTGCCACAGCAAAGGTGCCAGCGGGGAAAAGTAATGCTGGTTCTCACTGCCTCCTGGAACCCTTTCAAATGCCACAGACAATTTGGCCCTCTCTGCTTTCCTGCGGACTCCATCCTCAAAAGCACCTGTTTTCGCTTTCGGCGCCCTCCGGAGCAAAAAAGACAAACGTCCAGCTTTTGCTGCCACAGCAAAGGTGCCAGCGGGGAAAAGTAATGCTGGTTCTCACTGCCTCCTGGAACCCTTTCAAATGCCTCAGACAATTTGGCCCTCTCTGCTTTCCTTTGGACTCTATCCTCAAAAGCGCCTTTTTTCACTTTCGGCGCCCTCCGGTAGTAAAAAGACAAACGTCCAGCTTTTGCTGCCGCAGCAAAGGTGCCAGCGGGGAAAAGTAATGCTGGTCCTCACTGCCTCCTGGAACCTCTTTAAATGCCAAAGACAATTTGGCCCTCTCTGCTTTCCTGCGGACTCCATCATCAAAAGCACCTGTTTTCGCTTTCGGCAGCCTCCGGAGCAAAAAAGACAAACGTCCAGCTTTTGCTGCCACAGCAAAGGTGCCAGCGGGGAAAAGTAATGCTGGTTCTCACTGCCTCCTGGAACCCTTTCAAATGCCACAGACAATTTGGCACTCTCTGCTTTCCTTCGGACTCCATCCTCTAAAGAACCTATTTTCGCTTTCGGCGCCCTCCGGAGCAAAAAAGACAAACGTCCAGCTTTTGCTGCCACAGCAAAGGTGCCAGCGGGGAAAAGTAATGCTGGTTCTCACTGCCTCCTGGAACCCTTTCAAATGCCACAGACAATTTGGCCCTCTCTGCTTTCCTGTGGACTCCATCCTCAAAAGCACCTGTTTTCGCTTTCGGCAGCCTCCGGAGCAAAAAAGACAAACGTCCAGCTTTTGCTGCCACAGCAAATGTGCCAGCGGGGAAAAGTAATGCTGGTTCTCACTGCCTCCTGGAACCCTTTCAAATGCCTCAGACAATTTGGCCCTCTCTGCTTTCCTGTGGACTCTATCCTCAAAAGCGCCTTTTTTCACTTTCGGCGCCCTCCGGTGGTAAAAAGACAAACGTCCAGCTTTTGCTGCCGCAGCAAAGGTGCCAGCGGGGAAAAGTAATGCTGGTCCTCACTGCCTCCTGGAACCTCTTTAAATGCCAAAGACAATTTGGCCCTCTCTGCTTTCCTGCGGACTCCATCATCAAAAGCACCTGTTTTCGCTTTGGGCAGCCTCCGGAGCAAAAAAGACAAACGTCCAGCTTTTGCTGCCACAGCAAAGGTGCCAGCGGGGAAAAGTAATGCTGGTTCTCACTGCCTCCTGGAACCCTTTCAAATGCCACGGACAATTTGGCCCTCTCTGCTTTTCTGCGGACTCCATCCTCAAAAGCACCTGTTTTCGCTTTCGGCAGCCTCCGGAGCAAAAAAGACAAACGTCCAGCTTTTGCTGCCACAGCAAAGGTACCAGCGGGGAAAAGTAATGCTGGTTCTCACTGCCCCCTGGAACCTCTTCAAATGCCACAGACAATTTGGCCCTCTCTGCTTTCCTGCGGACTCCATCCTCAAAAGCACCTGTTTTCGCTTTCGGCAGCCTCCGGAGCAAAAAAGACAAACGTCCAGCTTTTGCTGCCACAGCAAATGTGCCAGCGGGGAAAAGTAATGCTGGTTCTCACTGCCTCCTGGAACCCTTTCAAATGCCACAGACAATTTGGCCCTCTCTGCTTTCCTGTGGACTCCATCCTCAAAAGCACCTGTTTTCGCTTTCGGCAACCTCCGGAGCAAAAAAGACAAACGTCCAGCTTTTGCTGCCACAGCAAATGTGCCAGCGGGGAAAAGTAATGCTGGTTCTCACTGCCTCCTGGAACCCTTTCAAATGCCTCAGACAATTTGGCCCTCTCTGCTTTCCTGTGGACTCTATCCTCAAAAGCGCCTTTTGTCACTTTCGGCGCCCTCCGGTAGTAAAAAGACAAACGTCCAGCTTTTGCTGCCGCAGCAAAGGTGCCAGCGGGGAAAAGTAATGCTGGTCCTCACTGCCTCCTGGAACCTCTTTAAATGCCAAAGACAATTTGGCCCTCTCTGCTTTCCTGCGGACTCCATCATCAAAAGCACCTGTTTTCGCTTTGGGCAGCCTCCGGAGCAAAAAAGACAAACGTCCAGCTTTTGCTGCCACAGCAAAGGTGCCAGCGGGGAAAAGTAATGCTGGTTCTCACTGCCTCCTGGAACCCTTTCAAATGCCACAGACAATTTGGCCCTCTCTGCTTTCCTTCGGACTCCATCCTCAAAAGAATCTATTTTCGCTTTCGGCGCCCTCCGGAGCAAAAAAGACAAACGTCCAGCTTTTGCTGCCACAGCAAAGGTGCCAGCGGGGAAAAGTAATGCTCGTTCTCACTGCCTCCTGGAACCCTTTCAAATGCCACAGACAATTTGGCCCTCTCTGCTTTCCTGCGGACTCCATCCTCAAAAGCACCTGTTTTCGCTTTCGGCAACCTCCGGAGCAAAAAAGACAAACGTCCAGCTTTTGCTGCCACAGCAAAGGTGCCAGCGGGGAAAAGTAATGCTGGTTCTCACTGCCTCCTGGAACCCTTTCAAATGCCACAGACAATTTGGCCCTCTCTGCTTTCCTGCGGACTCTATCCTCAAAAGCGCCTTTTTTCACTTTCGGCGCCCTCCGGTGGTAAAAAGACAAACGTCCAGCTTTTGCTGCCGCAGCAAAGGTGCCAGCGGGGAAAAGTAATGCTGGTCCTCACTGCCTCCTGGAACCTCTTTAAATGCCAAAGACAATTTGGCCCTCTCTGCTTTCCTGCGGACTCCATCATCAAAAGCACCTGTTTTCGCTTTCGGCAGCCTCCGGAGCAAAAAAGACAAACGTCCAGCTTTTGCTGCCACAGCAAAGGTGCCAGCGGGGAAAAGTAATGCTGGTTCTCACTGCCTCCTGGAACCCTTTCAAATGCCACAGACAATTTGGCCCTCTCTGCTTTCCTTCGGACTCCATCCTCAAAAGAACCTATTTTCGCTTTCGGCGCCCTCCGGAGCAAAAAAGACAAACGTCCAGCTTTTGCTGCCACAGCAAAGGTGCCAGCGGGGAAAAGTAATGCTGGTTCTCACTGCCTCCTGGAACCCTTTCAAATGCCACAGACAATTTGGCCCTCTCTGCTTTTCTGCGGACTCCATCCTCAAAAGCACCTGTTTTCTCTTTCGGCAGCCTCCGTAGCAAAAAAGACAAACGTCCAGCTTTTGCTGCCACAGCAAAGGTGCCAGCGGGGAAAAGTAATGCTGGTTCTCACTGCCTCCTGGAACCCTTTCAAATGCCACAGACAATTTGGCCCTCTCTGCTTTCCTGCGGACTCCATCCTCAAAAGAACCTATTTTCGCTTTCGGCGCCCTCCGGAGCAAAAAAGACAAACGTCCAGCTTTTGCTGCCACAGCAAAGGTACCAGCGGGGAAAAGTAATGCTGGTTCTCACTGCCTCCTGGAACCTCTTCAAATGCCACAGACAATTTGGCCCTCTCTGCTTTCCTGCGGACTCCATCCTCAAAAGCACCTGTTTTCGCTTTCGGCAGCCTCCGGAGCAAAAAAGACAAACGTCCAGCTTTTGCTGCCACAGCAAAGGTGCCAGCGGGGAAAAGTAATGCTGGTTCTCACTGCCTCCTGGAACCCTTTCAAATGCCTCAGACAATTTGGCCCTCTCTGCTTTCCTGCGGACTCCATCCTCAAAAGCACCTGTTTTCGCTTTCGGCAACCTCCGGAGCAAAAAAGACAAACGTCCAGCTTTTGCTGCCACAGCAAAGGTGCCAGCGGTGAAAAGTAATGCTGGTTCTCACTGCCTCCTGGAACCCTTTCAAATGCCACAGACAATTTGGCCCTCTCTGCTTTCCTGTGGACTCCATCCTCAAAAGCACCTGTTTTCGCTTTCGGCAGCCTCCGGAGCAAAAAAGACAAACGTCCAGCTTTGGCTGCCGCAGCAAAGGTGCCAGCGGGGAAAAGTAATGCTGGTTCTCACTGCCTCCTGGAACCCTTTCAAATGCCTCAGACAATTTGGCCCTCTCTGCTTTCCTGTGGACTCTATCCTCAAAAGCGCCTTTTGTCACTTTCGGCGCCCTCCGGTAGTAAAAAGACAAACGTCCAGCTTTTGCTGCCGCAGCAAAGGTGCCAGCGGGGAAAAGTAATGCTGGTCCTTACTGCCTCCTGGAACCTCTTTAAATGCCAAAGACAATTTGGCCCTCTCTGCTTTCCTGCGGACTCCATCCTCAAAAGCACCTGTTTTCGCTTTCGGCAGCCTCCGGAGCAAAAAAGACAAACGTCCAGCTTTTGCTGCCACAGCAAAGGTGCCAGCGGGGAAAAGTAATGCTGGTTCTCACTGCCTCCTGGAACCCTTTCAAATGCCACAGACAATTTGGCCCTCTCTGCTTTCCTGCGGACTCCATCATCAAAAGCACCTGTTTTCGCTTTGGCAGCCTCCGGAGCAAAAAAGACAAACGTCCAGCTTTTGCTGCCACAGCAAAGGTGCCAGCGGGGAAAAGTAATGCTGGTTCTCACTGCCTCCTGGAACCCTTTCAAATGCCACAGACAATTTGGCCCTCTCTGCTTTCCTGCGGACTCTATCCTCAAAAGCGCCTTTTTTCACTTTCGGCGCCCTCCGGTGGTAAAAAGACAAACGTCCAGCTTTTGCTGCCGCAGCAAAGGTGCCAGCGGGGAAAAGTAATGCTGGTTCTCACTGCCTCCTGGAACCTCTTCAAATGCCACAGACAATTTGGCCCTCTCTGCTTTCCTGTGGACTCCATCCTCAAAAGCACCTGTTTTCGCTTTCGGCAACCTCCGGAGCAAAAAAGACAAACGTCCAGCTTTTGCTGCCACAGCAAAGGTGCCAGCGGGGAAAAGTAATGCTGGTTCTCACTGCCTCCTGGAACCTCTTCAAATGCCACAGACAATTTGGCCCTCTCTGCTTTCCTGTGGACTCCATCCTCAAAAGCACCTGTTTTCGCTTTCGGCAGCCTCCGGAGCAAAAAAGACAAACGTCCAGCTTTTGCTGCCACAGCAAAGGTGCCAGTGGGGAAAAGTAATGCTGGTTCTCACTGCCTCCTGGAACCCTTTCAAATGCCACAGACAATTTAGCCCTCTCTGCTTTCCTGTGGACTCCATCCTCAAAAGCACCTGTTTTCGCTTTCGGCAGCCTCCGGAGCAAAAAAGACAAACGTCCAGCTTTTGCTGCCACAGCAAAGGTGCCAGCGGGGAAAAGTAATGCTGGTTCTCACTGCCTCCTGGAACCCTTTCAAATGCCTCAGACAATTTGGCCCTCTCTGCTTTCCTGTGGACTCTATCCTCAAAAGCGCCTTTTGTCACTTTCGGCGCCCTCCGGTAGTAAAAAGACAAACGTCCAGCTTTTGCTGCCGCAGCAAAGGTGCCAGCGGGGAAAAGTAATGCTGGTCCTCACTGCCTCCTGGAACCTCTTTAAATGCCAAAGACAATTTGGCCCTCTCTGCTTTCCTGCAGACTCCATCATCAAAAGCACCTGTTTTCGCTTTGGGCAGCCTCCGGAGCAAAAAAGACAAACGTCCAGCTTTTGCTGCCACAGCAAAGGTGCCAGCGGGGAAAAGTAATGCTGGTTCTCACTGCCTCCTGGAACCCTTTCAAATGCCACAGACAATTTGGCCCTCTCTGCTTTCCTTCGGACTCCATCCTCAAAAGAACCTATTTTCGCTTTCGGCGCCCTCCGGAGCAAAAAAGACAAACGTCCAGCTTTTGCTGCCACAGCAAAGGTGCCAGCGGGGAAAAGTAATGCTGGTTCTCACTGCCTCCTGGAATCCTTTCAAATGCCTCAGACAATTTGGCCCTCTCTGCTTTCCTGCGGACTCCATCCTCAAAAGCACCTGTTTTCGCTTTCGGCAGCCTCCGGAGCAAAAAAGACAAACGTCCAGCTTTTACTGCCACAGCAAAGGTGCCAGCGGGGAAAAGTAATGCTGGTTCTCACTGCCTCCTGGAACCCTTTCAAATGCCACAGACAATTTGGCCCTCTCTGCTTTCCTGCGGACTCCATCCTCAAAAGCACCTGTTTTCGCTTTCGGCAACCTCCGGAGCAAAAAAGACAAACGTCCAGCTTTTGCTGCCACAGCAAAGGTGCCAGCGGGGAAAAGTAATGCTGGTTCTCACTGCCTCCTGGAACCCTTTCAAATGCCACAGACAATTTGGCCCTCTCTGCTTTCCTGCGGACTCCATCCTCAAAAGCACCTGTTTTCGCTTTCGGCAGCCTCCGGAGCAAAAAAGACAAACGTCCAGCTTTTGCTGCCACAGCAAAGGTGCCAGCGGGGAAAAGTAATGCTGGTTCTCACTGCCTCCTGGAACCCTTTCAAATGCCACAGACAATTTGGCCCTCTCTGCTTTCCTGCGGACTCCATCATCAAAAGCACCTGTTTTCGCTTTGGCAGCCTCCGGAGCAAAAAAGACAAACGTCCAGCTTTTGCTGCCACAGCAAAGGTGCCAGCGGGGAAAAGTAATGCTGGTTCTCACTGCCTCCTGGAACCCTTTCAAATGCCACAGACAATTTGGCCCTCTCTGCTTTCCTGCGGACTCTATCCTCAAAAGCGCCTTTTTTCACTTTCGGCGCCCTCCGGTGGTAAAAAGACAAACGTCCAGCTTTTGCTGCCACAGCAAAGGTGCCAGCGGGGAAAAGTAATGCTGGTCCTCACTGCCTCCTGGAACCTCTTTAAATGCCAAAGACAATTTGGCCCTCTCTGCTTTCCTGCGGACTCCATCCTCAAAAGCACCTGTTTTCGCTTTGGGCAGCCTCCGGAGCAAAAAAGACAAACGTCCAGCTTTTGCTGCCACAGCAAAGGTGCCAGCGGGGAAAAGTAATGCTGGTTCTCACTGCCTCCTGGAACCCTTTCAAATGCCACAGACAATTTGGCACTCTCTGCTTTCCTTCGGACTCCATCCTCAAAAGAACCTATTTTCGCTTTCGGCGCCCTCCGGAGCAAAAAAGACAAACGTCCAGCTTTTGCTGCCACAGCAAAGGTGCCAGCGGGGAAAAGTAATGCTGGTTCTCACTGCCTCCTGGAACTCCTTCAAATGCCACAGACAATTTGGCTCTCTCTGCTTTCCTGCGGACTCCATCCTCAAAAGCACCTGTTTTCGCTTTCGGCAACCTCCGGAGCAAAAAAGACAAACGTCCAGCTTTTGCTGCCACAGCAAAGGTACCAGCGGGGAAAAGTAATGCTGGTTCTCACTGCCTCCTGGAACCTCTTAAAATGCCACAGACAATTTGGCCCTCTCTGCTTTCCTGTGGACTCCATCCTCAAAAGCAGCTGTTTTCGCTTTCGGCAGCCTCCGGAGCAAAAAAGACAAACGTCCAGCTTTTGCTGCCACAGCAAAGGTGCCAGCGGGGAAAAGTAATGCTGGTTCTCACTGCCTCCTGGAACCCTTTCAAATGCCACAGACAATTTAGCCCTCTCTGCTTTCCTGTGGACTCCATCCTCAAAAGCACCTGTTTTCGCTTTCGGCAACCTCCGGAGCAAAAAAGACAAACGTCCAGCTTTTGCTGCCACAGCAAAGGTGCCAGCGGGGAAAAGTAATGCTGGTTCTCACTGCCTCCTGGAACCCTTTCAAATGCCTCAGACAATTTGGCCCTCTCTGCTTTCCTGTGGACTCTATCCTCAAAAGCGCCTTTTTTCACTTTCGGCGCCCTCCGGTGGTAAAAAGACAAACGTCCAGCTTTTGCTGCCGCAGCAAAGGTGCCAGCGGGGAAAAGTAATGCTGGTCCTCACTGCCTCCTGGAACCTCTTTAAATGCCAAAGACAATTTGGCCCTCTCTGCTTTCCTGCGGACTCCATCATCAAAAGCACCTGTTTTCGCTTTGGGCAGCCTCCGGAGCAAAAAAGACAAACGTCCAGCTTTTGCTGCCACAGCAAAGGTGCCAGCGGGGAAAAGTAATGCTGGTTCTCACTGCCTCCTGGAACCCTTTCAAATGCCACAGACAATTTGGCCCTCTCTGCTTTGCTGCGGACTCCATCCTCAAAAGCAGCTGTTTTCGCTTTGGGCAGCCTCCGGAGCAAAAAAGACAAACGTCCAGCTTTTGCTGCCACAGCAAAGGTGCCAGCGGGGAAAAGTAATGCTGGTTCTCACTGCCTCCTGGAACCCTTTCAAATGCCACAGACAATTTGGCCCTCTCTGCTTTCCTTCGGACTCCATCCTCAAAAGAACCTATTTTCGCTTTCGGCGCCCTCCGGAGCAAAAAAGACAAACGTCCAGCTTTTGCTGCCACAGCAAAGGTGCCAGCGGGGAAAAGTAATGCTGGTTCTCACTGCCTCCTGGAATCCTTTCAAATGCCACAGACAATTTGGCCCTCTCTGCTTTCCTGCGGACTCCATCCTCAAAAGCACCTGTTTTCGCTTTCGGCAGCCTCCGGAGCAAAAAAGACAAACGTCCAGCTTTTGCTGCCACAGCAAAGGTGCCAGCGGGGAAAAGTAATGCTGGTTCTCACTGCCTCCTGGAACCCTTTCAAATGCCACAGACAATTTGGCCCTCTCTGCTTTCCTGCGGACTCCATCCTCAAAAGCACCTGTTTTCGCTTTCGGCGCCCTCCGGAGCAAAAAAGACAAACGTCCAGCTTTTGCTGCCACAGCAAAGGTGCCAGCGGGGAAAAGTAATGCTGGTTCTCACTGCCTCCTGGAACCCTTTCAAATGCCTCAGACAATTTGTCCCTCTCTGCTTTCCTTTGGACTCTATCCTCAAAAGCGCCTTTTTTCACTTTCGGCGCCCTCCGGTAGTAAAAAGACAAACGTCCAGCTTTTGCTGCCGCAGCAAAGGTGCCAGCGGGGAAAAGTAATGCTGGTCCTCACTGCCTCCTGGAACCTCTTTAAATGCCAAAGACAATTTGGCCCTCTCTGCTTTCCTGCGGACTCCATCATCAAAAGCACCTGTTTTCGCTTTCGGCAGCCTCCGGAGCAAAAAAGACAAACGTCCAGCTTTTGCTGCCACAGCAAAGGTGCCAGCGGGGAAAAGTAATGCTGGTTCTCACTGCCTCCTGGAACCCTTTCAAATGCCACAGACAATTTGGCACTCTCTGCTTTCCTTCGGACTCCATCCTCTAAAGAACCTATTTTCGCTTTCGGCGCCCTCCGGAGCAAAAAAGACAAACGTCCAGCTTTTGCTGCCACAGCAAAGGTGCCAGCGGGGAAAAGTAATGCTGGTTCTCACTGCCTCCTGGAATCCTTTCAAATGCCACAGACAATTTGGCCCTCTCTGCTTTCCTGCGGACTCCATCCTCAAAAGCACCTGTTTTCGCTTTCGGCAGCCTCCGGAGCAAAAAAGACAAACGTCCAGCTTTTGCTGCCACAGCAAAGGTGCCAGCGGGGAAAAGTAATGCTGGTTCTCACTGCCTCCTGGAACCCTTTCAAATGCCACAGACAATTTGGCCCTCTCTGCTTTCCTTCGGACTCCATCCTCAAAAGCACCTGTTTTCGCTTTCGGCGCCCTCCGGAGCAAAAAAGACAAACGTCCAGCTTTTGCTGCCACAGCAACGGTGCCAGCGGGGAAAAGTAATGCTGGTTCTCACTGCCTCCTGGAACCCTTTCAAATGCCTCAGACAATTTGGCCCTCTCTGCTTTCCTGTGGACTCTATCCTCAAAAGCGCCTTTTTTCACTTTCGGCGCCCTCCGGTAGTAAAAAGACAAACGTCCAGCTTTTGCTGCCGCAGCAAAGGTGCCAGCGGGGAAAAGTAATGCTGGTCCTCACTGCCTCCTGGAACCTCTTTAAATGCCAAAGACAATTTGGCCCTCTCTGCTTTCCTGCGGACTCCATCATCAAAAGCAGCTGTTTTCGCTTTCGGCAGCCTCCGGAGCAAAAAAGACAAACGTCCAGCTTTTGCTGCCACAGCAAAGGTGCCAGCGGGGAAAAGTAATGCTGGTTCTCACTGCCTCCTGGAACCCTTTCAAATGCCACAGACAATTTGGCACTCTCTGCTTTCCTTCGGACTCCATCCTCAAAAGAACCTATTTTCGCTTTCGGCGCCCTCCGGAGCAAAAAAGACAAACGTCCAGCTTTTGCTGCCACAGCAAAGGTGCCAGCGGGGAAAAGTAATGCTGGTTCTCACTGCCTCCTGGAATCCTTTCAAATGCCACAGACAATTTGGCCCTCTCTGCTTTCCTGCGGACTCCATCCTCAAAAGCACCTGTTTTCGCTTTTGGCAACCTCCGGAGCAAAAAAGACAAACGTCCAGCTTTTGCTGCCACAGCAAAGGTGCCAGCGGGGAAAAGTAATGCTGGTTCTCACTGCCTCCTGGAACCCTTTCAAATGCCACAGACAATTTGGCCCTCTCTGCTTTCCTTCGGACTCCATCCTCAAAAGAACCTATTTTCGCTTTCGGCGCCCTCCGGAGCAAAAAAGACAAACGTCCAGCTTTTGCTGCCACAGCAAAGGTGCCAGCGGGGAAAAGTAATGCTGGTTCTCACTGCCTCCTGGAATCCTTTCAAATGCCTCAGACAATTTGGCCCTCTCTGCTTTCCTGCAAACTCCATCCTCAAAAGCACCTGTTTTCGCTTTCGGCAGCCTCCGGAGCAAAAAAGACAAACGTCCAGCTTTTACTGCCACAGCAAAGGTGCCAGCGGGGAAAAGTAATGCTGGTTCTCACTGCCTCCTGGAACCCTTTCAAATGCCACAGACAATTTGGCCCTCTCTGCTTTCCTGCGGACTCCATCCTCAAAAGCACCTGTTTTCGCTTTCGGCAACCTCCGGAGCAAAAAAGACAAACGTCCAGCTTTTGCTGCCACAGCAAAGGTGCCAGCGGGGAAAAGTAATGCTGGTTCTCACTGCCTCCTGGAACCCTTTCAAATGCCACAGACAATTTGGCCCTCTCTGCTTTCCTGCGGACTCCATCCTCAAAAGCACCTGTTTTCGCTTTCGGCAGCCTCCGGAGCAAAAAAGACAAACGTCCAGCTTTTGCTGCCACAGCAAAGGTGCCAGCGGGGAAAAGTAATGCTGGTTCTCACTGCCTCCTGGAACCCTTTCAAATGCCACAGACAATTTGGCCCTCTCTGCTTTCCTGCGGACTCCATCATCAAAAGCACCTGTTTTCGTTTTCGGCAGCCTCCGGAGCAAAAAAGACAAACGTCCAGCTTTTGCTGCCACAGCAAAGGTGCCAGCGGGGAAAAGTAATGCTGGTTCTCACTGCCTCCTGGAACCCTTTCAAATGCCAAAGACAATTTGGCCCTCTCTGCTTTCCTTCGGACTCCATCCTCAAAAGAACCTATTTTCGCTTTCGGCGCCCTCCGGAGCAAAAAAGACAAACGTCCAGCTTTTGCTGCCACAGCAAAGGTGCCAGCGGGGAAAAGTAATGCTGGTTCTCACTGCCTCCTGGAACCTCTTCAAATGCCACAGACAATTTGGCCCTCTCTGCTTTCCTGTGGACTCCATCCTCAAAAGCAGCTGTTTTCGCTTTCGGCAGCCTCCGGAGCAAAAAAGACAAACGTCCAGCTTTTGCTGCCACAGCAAAGGTGCCAGTGGGGAAAAGTAATGCTGGTTCTCACTGCCTCCTGGAACCCTTTCAAATGCCACAGACAATTTAGCCCTCTCTGCTTTCCTGTGGACTCCATCCTCAAAAGCACCTGTTTTCGCTTTCGGCAGCCTCCGGAGCAAAAAAGACAAACGTCCAGCTTTTGCTGCCACAGCAAAGGTGCCAGCGGGGAAAAGTAATGCTGGTTCTCACTGCCTCCTGGAACCCTTTCAAATGCCTCAGACAATTTGGCCCTCTCTGCTTTCCTGTGGACTCTATCCTCAAAAGCGCCTTTTTTCACTTTCGGCGCCCTCCGGTGGTAAAAAGACAAACGTCCAGCTTTTGCTGCCGCAGCAAAGGTGCCAGCGGGGAAAAGTAATGCTGGTCCTCACTGCCTCCTGGAACCTCTTTAAATGCCAAAGACAATTTGGCCCTCTCTGCTTTCCTGCGGACTCCATCATCAAAAGCACCTGTTTTCGCTTTGGGCAGCCTCCGGAGCAAAAAAGACAAACGTCCAGCTTTTGCTGCCACAGCAAAGGTGCCAGCGGGGAAAAGTAATGCTGGTTCTCACTGCCTCCTGGAACCCTTTCAAATGCCACAGACAATTTGGCCCTCTCTGCTTTCCTTCGGACTCCATCCTCAAAAGAACCTATTTTCGCTTTCGGCGCCCTCCGGAGCAAAAAAGACAAACGTCCAGCTTTTGCTGCCACAGCAAAGGTGCCAGCGGGGAAAAGTAATGCTGGTTCTCACTGCCTCCTGGAACCCTTTCAAATGCCACAGACAATTTGGCCCTCTCTGCTTTTCTGCGGACTCCATCCTCAAAAGCACCTGTTCTCGCTTTCGGCAGCCTCCGGAGCAAAAAAGACAAACGTCCAGCTTTTGCTGCCACAGCAAAGGTGCCAGCGGGGAAAAGTAATGCTGGTTCTCACTGCCTCCTGGAACCCTTTCAAATGCCACAGACAATTTGGCCCTCTCTGCTTTCCTGCGGACTCCATCCTCAAAAGAACCTATTTTTGCTTTCGGCGCCCTCCGGAGCAAAAAAGACAAACGTCCAGCTTTTGCTGCCACAGCAAAGGTGCCAGCGGGGAAAAGTAATGCTGGTTCTCACTGCCTCCTGGAACCCTTTCAAATGCCACAGACAATTTGGCCCTCTCTGCTTTCCTGCGGACTCTATCCTCAAAAGCGCCTTTTTTCACTTTCGGCGCCCTCCGGTGGTAAAAAGACAAACGTCCAGCTTTTGCTGCCGCAGCAAAGGTGCCAGCGGGGAAAAGTAATGCTGGTCCTCACTGCCTCCTGGAACCTCTTTAAATGCCAAAGACAATTTGGCCCTCTCTGCTTTCCTGCGGACTCCATCATCAAAAGCACCTGTTTTCGCTTTGGGCAGCCTCCGGAGCAAAAAAGACAAACGTCCAGCTTTTGCTGCCACAGCAAAGGTGCCAGCGGGGAAAAGTAATGCTGGTTCTCACTGCCTCCTGGAACCCTTTCAAATGCCACAGACAATTTGGCCCTCTCTGCTTTCCTGCGGACTCCATCCTCAAAAGAACCTATTTTTGCTTTCGGCGCCCTCCGGAGCAAAAAAGACAAACGTCCAGCTTTTGCTGCCACAGCAAAGGTGCCAGCGGGGAAAAGTAATGCTGGTTCTCACTGCCTCCTGGAACCCTTTCAAATACCTCAGACAATTTGGCCCTCTCTGCTTTCCTGTGGACTCTATCCTCAAAAGCGCCTTTTTTTACTTTCGGCGCCCTCCGGTAGTAAAAAGACAAACGTCCAGCTTTTGCTGCCGCAGCAAAGGTGCCAGCGGGGAAAAGTAATGCTGGTCCTCACTGCCTCCTGGAACCTCTTTAAATGCCAAAGACAATTTGGCCCTCTCTGCTTTCCTGCGGACTCCATCATCAAAAGCACCTGTTTTCGCTTTCGGCAGCCTCCGGAGCAAAAAAGACAAACGTCCAGCTTTTGCTGCCACAGCAAAGGTGCCAGCGGGGAAAAGTAATGCTGGTTCTCACTGCCTCCTGGAACCCTTTCAAATGCCTCAGACAATTTGGCCCTCTCTGCTTTCCTGTGGACTCTATCCTCAAAAGCGCCTTTTTTCACTTTCGGCGCCCTCCGGTAGTAAAAAGACAAACGTCCAGCTTTTGCTGCCGCAGCAAAGGTGCCAGCGGGGAAAAGTAATGCTGGTCCTCACTGCCTCCTGGAACCTCTTTAAATGCCAAAGACAATTTGGCCCTCTCTGCTTTCCTGCGGACTCCATCATCAAAAGCAGCTGTTTTTGCTTTCGGCAGCCTCCGGAGCAAAAAAGACAAACGTCCAGCTTTTGCTGCCACAGCAAAGGTGCCAGCGGGGAAAAGTAATGCTGGTTCTCACTGCCTCCTGGAACCCTTTCAAATGCCACAGACAATTTGGCACTCTCTGCTTTCCTTCGGACTCCATCCTCAAAAGAACCTATTTTCGCTTTCGGCGCCCTCCGGAGCAAAAAAGACAAACGTCCAGCTTTTGCTGCCACAGCAAAGGTGCCAGCGGGGAAAAGTAATGCTGGTTCTCACTGCCTCCTGGAATCCTTTCAAATGCCACAGACAATTTGGCCCTCTCTGCTTTCCTGCGGACTCCATCCTCAAAAGCACCTGTTTTCGCTTTTGGCAACCTCCGGAGCAAAAAAGACAAACGTCCAGCTTTTGCTGCCACAGCAAAGGTGCCAGCGGGGAAAAGTAATGCTGGTTCTCACTGCCTCCTGGAACCCTTTCAAATGCCACAGACAATTTGGCCCTCTCTGCTTTCCTTCGGACTCCATCCTCAAAAGAACCTATTTTCGCTTTCGGCGCCCTCCGGAGCAAAAAAGACAAACGTCCAGCTTTTGCTGCCACAGCAAAGGTGCCAGCGGGGAAAAGTAATGCTGGTTCTCACTGCCTCCTGGAATCCTTTCAAATGCCTCAGACAATTTGGCCCTCTCTGCTTTCCTGTGGACTCCATCCTCAAAAGCACCTGTTTTCGCTTTCGGCAGCCTCCGGAGCAAAAAAGACAAACGTCCAGCTTTTGCTGCCACAGCAAAGGTGCCAGCGGGGAAAAGTAATGCTGGTTCTCACTGCCTCCTGGAACCCTTTCAAATGCCTCAGACAATTTGGCCCTCTCTGCTTTCCTGTGGACTCTATCCTCAAAAGCGCCTTTTTTCACTTTCGGCGCCCTCCGGTGGTAAAAAGACAAACGTCCAGCTTTTGCTGCCGCAGCAAAGGTGCCAGCGGGGAAAAGTAATGCTGGTCCTCACTGCCTCCTGGAACCTCTTTAAATGCCAAAGACAATTTGGCCCTCTCTGCTTTCCTGCGGACTCCATCATCAAAAGCACCTGTTTTCGCTTTGGGCAGTCTCCGGAGCAAAAAAGACAAACGTCCAGCTTTTGCTGCCACAGCAAAGGTGCCAGCGGGGAAAAGTAATGCTGGTTCTCACTGCCTCCTGGAACCCTTTCAAATGCCACAGACAATTTGGCCCTCTCTGCTTTCCTTCGGACTCCATCCTCAAAAGAACCTATTTTCGCTTTCGGCGCCCTCCGGAGCAAAAAAGACAAACGTCCAGCTTTTGCTGCCACAGCAAAGGTGCCAGCGGGGAAAAGTAATGCTGGTTCTCACTGCCTCCTGGAACCCTTTCAAATGCCACAGACAATTTGGCCCTCTCTGCTTTTCTGCGGACTCCATCCTCAAAAGCACCTGTTCTCGCTTTCGGCAGCCTCCGGAGCAAAAAAGACAAACGTCCAGCTTTTGCTGCCACAGCAAAGTGCCAGCGGGGAAAAGTAATGCTGGTTCTCACTGCCTCCTGGAACCCTTTCAAATGCCACAGACAATTTGGCCCTCTCTGCTTTCCTGCGGACTCCATCCTCAAAAGAACCTATTTTTGCTTTCGGCGCCCTCCGGAGCAAAAAAGACAAACGTCCAGCTTTTGCTGCCACAGCAAAGGTGCCAGCGGGGAAAAGTAATGCTGGTTCTCACTGCCTCCTGGAACCCTTTCAAATGCCACAGACAATTTGGCCCTCTCTGCTTTCCTGCGGACTCTATCCTCAAAAGCGCCTTTTTTCACTTTCGGCGCCCTCCGGTGGTAAAAAGACAAACGTCCAGCTTTTGCTGCCACAGCAAAGGTGCCAGCGGGGAAAAGTAATGCTGGTCCTCACTGCCTCCTGGAACCTCTTTAAATGCCAAAGACAATTTGGCCCTCTCTGCTTTCCTGCGGACTCCATCATCAAAAGCACCTGTTTTCGCTTTGGGCAGCCTCCGGAGCAAAAAAGACAAACGTCCAGCTTTTGCTGCCACAGCAAAGGTGCCAGCGGGGAAAAGTAATGCTGGTTCTCACTGCCTCCTGGAACCCTTTCAAATGCCTCAGACAATTTGGCCCTCTCTGCTTTCCTGTGGACTCTATCCTCAAAAGCGCCTTTTTTCACTTTCGGCGCCCTCCGGTAGTAAAAAGACAAACGTCCAGCTTTTGCTGCCGCAGCAAAGGTGCCAGCGGGGAAAAGTAATGCTGGTCCTCACTGCCTCCTGGAACCTCTTTAAATGCCAAAGACAATTTGGCCCTCTCTGCTTTCCTGCGGACTCCATCATCAAAAGCAGCTGTTTTCGCTTTCGGCAGCCTCCGGAGCAAAAAAGACAAACGTCCAGCTTTTGCTGCCACAGCAAAGGTGCCAGCGGGGAAAAGTAATGCTGGTTCTCACTGCCTCCTGGAACCCTTTCAAATGCCACAGACAATTTGGCACTCTCTGCTTTCCTTCGGACTCCATCCTCAAAAGAACCTATTTTCGCTTTCGGCGCCCTCCGGAGCAAAAAAGACAAACGTCCAGCTTTTGCTGCCACAGCAAAGGTGCCAGCGGGGAAAAGTAATGCTGGTTCTCACTGCCTCCTGGAATCCTTTCAAATGCCACAGACAATTTGGCCCTCTCTGCTTTCCTGCGGACTCCATCCTCAAAAGCACCTGTTTTCGCTTTTGGCAACCTCCGGAGCAAAAAAGACAAACGTCCAGCTTTTGCTGCCACAGCAAAGGTGCCAGCGGGGAAAAGTAATGCTGGTTCTCACTGCCTCCTGGAACCCTTTCAAATGCCACAGACAATTTGGCCCTCTCTGCTTTCCTTCGGACTCCATCCTCAAAAGAACCTATTTTCGCTTTCGGCGCCCTCCGGAGCAAAAAAGACAAACGTCCAGCTTTTGCTGCCACAGCAAAGGTGCCAGCGGGGAAAAGTAATGCTGGTTCTCACTGCCTCCTGGAATCCTTTCAAATGCCTCAGACAATTTGGCCCTCTCTGCTTTCCTGCAAACTCCATCCTCAAAAGCACCTGTTTTCGCTTTCGGCAGCCTCCGGAGCAAAAAAGACAAACGTCCAGCTTTTACTGCCACAGCAAAGGTGCCAGCGGGGAAAAGTAATGCTGGTTCTCACTGCCTCCTGGAACCCTTTCAAATGCCACAGACAATTTGGCCCTCTCTGCTTTCCTGCGGACTCCATCCTCAAAAGCACCTGTTTTCGCTTTCGGCAACCTCCGGAGCAAAAAAGACAAACGTCCAGCTTTTGCTGCCACAGCAAAGGTGCCAGCGGGGAAAAGTAATGCTGGTTCTCACTGCCTCCTGGAACCCTTTCAAATGCCACAGACAATTTGGCCCTCTCTGCTTTCCTGCGGACTCCATCCTCAAAAGCACCTGTTTTCGCTTTCGGCAGCCTCCGGAGCAAAAAAGACAAACGTCCAGCTTTTGCTGCCACAGCAAAGGTGCCAGCGGGGAAAAGTAATGCTGGTTCTCACTGCCTCCTGGAACCCTTTCAAATGCCACAGACAATTTGGCCCTCTCTGCTTTCCTGCGGACTCCATCATCAAAAGCACCTGTTTTCGCTTTGGCAGCCTCCGGAGCAAAAAAGACAAACGTCCAGCTTTTGCTGCCACAGCAAAGGTGCCAGCGGGGAAAAGTAATGCTGGTTCTCACTGCCTCCTGGAACCCTTTCAAATGCCACAGACAATTTGGCCCTCTCTGCTTTGCTGCGGACTCTATCCTCAAAAGCGCCTTTTTTCACTTTCGGCGCCCTCCGGTGGTAAAAAGACAAACGTCCAGCTTTTGCTGCCGCAGCAAAGGTGCCAGCGGGGAAAAGTAATGCTGGTCCTCACTGCCTCCTGGAACCTCTTTAAATGCCAAAGACAACTTGGCCCTCTCTGCTTTCCTGCGGACTCCATCATCAAAAGCACCTGTTTTCGCTTTCGGCAGCCTCCGGAGCAAAAAAGACAAACGTCCAGCTTTTGCTGCCACAGCAAAGGTGCCAGCGGGGAAAAGTAATGCTGGTTCTCACTGCCTCCTGGAACTCCTTCAAATGCCACAGACAATTTGGCTCTCTCTGCTTTCCTGCGGACTCCATCCTCAAAAGCACCTGTTTTCGCTTTCGGCAACCTCCGGAGCAAAAAAGACAAACGTCCAGCTTTTGCTGCCACAGCAAAGGTGCCAGCGGGGAAAAGTAATGCTGGTTCTCACTGCCTCCTGGAACCCTTTCAAATGCCACAGACAATTTAGCCCTCTCTGCTTTCCTGTGGACTCCATCCTCAAAAGCACCTGTTTTCGCTTTCGGCAACCTCCGGAGCAAAAAAGACAAACGTCCAGCTTTTGCTGCCACAGCAAAGGTGCCAGCGGGGAAAAGTAATGCTGGTTCGCACTGCCTCCTGGAACCCTTTCAAATGCCTCAGACAATTTGGCCCTCTCTGCTTTCCTGTGGACTCTATCCTCAAAAGCGCCTTTTTTCACTTTCGGCGCCCTCCGGTGGTAAAAAGACAAACGTCCAGCTTTTGCTGCCGCAGCAAAGGTGCCAGCGGGGAAAAGTAATGCTGGTCCTCACTGCCTCCTGGAACCTCTTTAAATGCCAAAGACAATTTGGCCCTCTCTGCTTTCCTGCGGACTCCATCATCAAAAGCACCTGTTTTCGCTTTGGGCAGCCTCCGGAGCAAAAAAGACAAACGTCCAGCTTTTGCTGCCACAGCAAAGGTGCCAGCGGGGAAAAGTAATGCTGGTTCTCACTGCCTCCTGGAACCCTTTCAAATGCCACAGACAATTTGGCCCTCTCTGCTTTGCTGCGGACTCCATCCTCAAAAGCAGCTGTTTTCGCTTTGGGCAGCCTCCGGAGCAAAAAAGACAAACGTCCAGCTTTTGCTGCCACAGCAAAGGTGCCAGCGGGGAAAAGTAATGCTGGTTCTCACTGCCTCCTGGAACCCTTTCAAATGCCACAGACAATTTGGCCCTCTCTGCTTTCCTGCGGACTCCATCCTCAAAAGCACCTGTTTTCGCTATCGGCAGCCTCCGGAGCAAAAAAGACAAACATCCAGCTTTTGCTGCCACAGCAAAGGTGCCAGCGGGGAAAAGTAATGCTGGTTCTCACTGCCTCCTGGAACCCTTTCAAATGCCAAAGACAATTTGGCCCTCTCTGCTTTCCTGCGGACTCCATCATCAAAAGCACCTGTTTTCGCTTTCGGCAGCCTCCGGAGCAAAAAAGACAAACGTCCAGCTTTTGCTGCCACAGCAAAGGTGCCAGCGGGGAAAAGTAATGCTGGTTCTCACTGCCTCCTGGAACCCTTTCAAATGCCACAGACAATTTGGCACTCTCTGCTTTCCTTCGGACTCCATCCTCAAAAGAACCTATTTTCGCTTTCGGCGCCCTCCGGAGCAAAAAAGACAAACGTCCAGCTTTTGCTGCCACAGCAAAGGTGCCAGCGGGGAAAAGTAATGCTGGTTCTCACTGCCTCCTGGAATCCTTTCAAATGCCACAGACAATTTGGCCCTCTCTGCTTTCCTGCGGACTCCATCCTCAAAAGCACCTGTTTTCGCTTTCGGCAGCCTCCGGAGCAAAAAAGACAAACGTCCAGCTTTTGCTGCCACAGCAAAGGTGCCAGCGGGGAAAAGTAATGCTGGTTCTCACTGCCTCCTGGAACCCTTTCAAATGCCACAGACAATTTGGCCCTCTCTGCTTTCCTGCGGACTCCATCCTCAAAAGCACCTGTTTTCGCTTTCGGCGCCCTCCGGAGCAAAAAAGAGAAACGTCCAGCTTTTGCTGCCACAGCAAAGGTGCCAGCGGGGAAAAGTAATGCTGGTTCTCACTGCCTCCTGGAACCCTTTCAAATGCCTCAGACAATTTGGCCCTCTCTGCTTTCCTTTGGACTCTATCCTCAAAAGCGCCTTTTTTCACTTTCGGCGCCCTCCGGTAGTAAAAAGACAAACGTCCAGCTTTTGCTGCCGCAGCAAAGGTGCCAGCGGGGAAAAGTAATGCTGGTCCTCACTGCCTCCTGGAACCTCTTTAAATGCCAAAGACAATCTGGCCCTCTCTGCTTTCCTGCGGACTCCATCATCAAAAGCACCTGTTTTCGCTTTCGGCAGCCTCCGGAGCAAAAAAGACAAACGTCCAGCTTTTGCTGCCACAGCAAAGGTGCAAACGGGGAAAAGTAATGCTGGTTCTCACTGCCTCCTGGAACCCTTTCAAATGCCACAGACAATTTGGCACTCTCTGCTTTCCTTCGGACTCCATCCTCAAAAGAACCTATTTTCACTTTCGGCGCCCTCCGGAGCAAAAAAGACAAACGTCCAGCTTTTGCTGCCACAGCAAAGGTGCCAGCGGGGAAAAGTAATGCTGGTTCTCACTGCCTCCTGGAATCCTTTCAAATGCCACAGACAATTTGGCCCTCTCTGCTTTCCTGCGGACTCCATCCTCAAAAGCACCTGTTTTCGCTTTCGGCAGCCTCCGGAGCAAAAAAGACAAACGTCCAGCTTTTGCTGCCACAGCAAAGGTGCCAGCGGGGAAAAGTAATGCTGGTTCTCACTGCCTCCTGGAACCCTTTCAAATGCCACAGACAATTTGGCCCTCTCTGCTTTCCTGCGGACTCCATCCTCAAAAGCACCTGTTTTCGCTTTCGGCGCCCTCCGGAGCAAAAAAGACAAACGTCCAGCTTTTGCTGCCACAGCAAAGGTGCCAGCGGGGAAAAGTAATGCTGGTTCTCACTGCCTCCTGGAACCCTTTCAAATGCCTCAGACAATTTGGCCCTCTCTGCTTTCCTGTGGACTCTATCCTCAAAAGCGCCTTTTTTCACTTTCGGCGCCCTCCGGTAGTAAAAAGACAAACGTCCAGCTTTTGCTGCCGCAGCAAAGGTGCCAGCGGGGAAAAGTAATGCTGGTCCTCACTGCCTCCTGGAACCTCTTTAAATGCCAAAGACAATTTGGCCCTCTCTGCTTTCCTGCGGACTCCATCATCAAAAGCAGCTGTTTTCGCTTTCGGCAGCCTCCGGAGCAAAAAAGACAAACGTCCAGCTTTTGCTGCCACAGCAAAGGTGCCAGCGGGGAAAAGTAATGCTGGTTCTCACTGCCTCCTGGAACCCTTTCAAATGCCACAGACAATTTGGCACTCTCTGCTTTCCTTCGGACTCCATCCTCAAAAGAACCTATTTTCGCTTTCGGCGCCCTCCGGAGCAAAAAAGACAAACGTCCAGCTTTTGCTGCCACAGCAAAGGTGCCAGCGGGGAAAAGTAATGCTGGTTCTCACTGCCTCCTGGAATCCTTTCAAATGCCACAGACAATTTGGCCCTCTCTGCTTTCCTGCGGACTCCATCCTCAAAAGCACCTGTTTTCGCTTTTGGCAACCTCCGGAGCAAAAAAGACAAACGTCCAGCTTTTGCTGCCACAGCAAAGGTGCCAGCGGGGAAAAGTAATGCTGGTTCTCACTGCCTCCTGGAACCCTTTCAAATGCCACAGACAATTTGGCCGTCTCTGCTTTCCTTCGGACTCCATCCTCAAAAGAACCTATTTTTGCTTTCGGCGCCCTCCGGAGCAAAAAAGACAAACGTCCAGCTTTTGCTGCCACAGCAAAGGTGCCAGCGGGGAAAAGTAATGCTGGTTCTCACTGCCTCCTGGAATCCTTTCAAATGCCTCAGACAATTTGGCCCTCTCTGCTTTCCTGCAAACTCCATCCTCAAAAGCACCTGTTTTCGCTTTCGGCAGCCTCCGGAGCAAAAAAGACAAACGTCCAGCTTTTACTGCCACAGCAAAGGTGCCAGCGGGGAAAAGTAATGCTGGTTCTCACTGCCTCCTGGAACCCTTTCAAATGCCACAGACAATTTGGCCCTCTCTGCTTTCCTGCGGACTCCATCCTCAAAAGCACCTGTTTTCGCTTTCGGCAACCTCCGGAGCAAAAAAGACAAACGTCCAGCTTTTGCTGCCACAGCAAAGGTGCCAGCGGGGAAAAGTAATGCTGGTTCTCACTGCCTCCTGGAACCCTTTCAAATGCCACAGACAATTTGGCCCTCTCTGCTTTCCTGCGGACTCCATCCTCAAAAGCACCTGTTTTCGCTTTCGGCAGCCTCCGGAGCAAAAAAGACAAACGTCCAGCTTTTGCTGCCACAGCAAAGGTGCCAGCGGGGAAAAGTAATGCTGGTTCTCACTGCCTCCTGGAACCCTTTCAAATGCCACAGACAATTTGGCCCTCTCTGCTTTCCTGCGGACTCCATCATCAAAAGCACCTGTTTTCGCTTTCGGCAGCCTCCGGAGCAAAAAAGACAAACGTCCAGCTTTTGCTGCCACAGCAAAGGTGCCAGCGGGGAAAAGTAATGCTGGTTCTCACTGCCTCCTGGAACCCTTTCAAATGCCAAAGACAATTTGGCCCTCTCTGCTTTCCTTCGGACTCCATCCTCAAAAGAACCTATTTTCGCTTTCGGCGCCCTCCGGAGCAAAAAAGACAAACGTCCAGCTTTTGCTGCCACAGCAAAGGTGCCAGCGGGGAAAAGTAATGCTGGTTCTCACTGCCTCCTGGAACCTCTTCAAATGCCACAGACAATTTGGCCCTCTCTGCTTTCCTGTGGACTCCATCCTCAAAAGCAGCTGTTTTCGCTTTCGGCAGCCTCCGGAGCAAAAAAGACAAACGTCCAGCTTTTGCTGCCACAGCAAAGGTGCCAGCGGGGAAAAGTAATGCTGGTTCTCACTGCCTCCTGGAACCCTTTCAAATGTCACAGACAATTTAGCCCTCTCTGCTTTCCTGTGGACTCCATCCTCAAAAGCACCTGTTTTCGCTTTCGGCAGCCTCCGGAGCAAAAAAGACAAACGTCCAGCTTTTGCTGCCACAGCAAAGGTGCCAGCGGGGAAAAGTAATGCTGGTTCTCACTGCCTCCTGGAACCCTTTCAAATGCCTCAGACAATTTGGCCCTCTCTGCTTTCCTGTGGACTCTATCCTCAAAAGCGCCTTTTTTCACTTTCGGCGCCCTCCGGTGGTAAAAAGACAAACGTCCAGCTTTTGCTGCCGCAGCAAAGGTGCCAGCGGGGAAAAGTAATGCTGGTCCTCACTGCCTCCTGGAACCTCTTTAAATGCCAAAGACAATTTGGCCCTCTCTGCTTTCCTGCGGACTCCATCATCAAAAGCACCTGTTTTCGCTTTGGGCAGTCTCCGGAGCAAAAAAGACAAACGTCCAGCTTTTGCTGCCACAGCAAAGGTGCCAGCGGGGAAAAGTAATGCTGGTTCTCACTGCCTCCTGGAACCCTTTCAAATGCCACAGACAATTTGGCCCTCTCTGCTTTCCTTCGGACTCCATCCTCAAAAGAACCTATTTTCGCTTTCGGCGCCCTCCGGAGCAAAAAAGACAAACGTCCAGCTTTTGCTGCCACAGCAAAGGTGCCAGCGGGGAAAAGTAATGCTGGTTCTCACTGCCTCCTGGAACCCTTTCAAATGCCACAGACAATTTGGCCCTCTCTGCTTTTCTGCGGACTCCATCCTCAAAAGCACCTGTTCTCGCTTTCGGCAGCCTCCGGAGCAAAAAAGACAAACGTCCAGCTTTTGCTGCCACAGCAAAGGTGCCAGCGGGGAAAAGTAATGCTGGTTCTCACTGCCTCCTGGAACCCTTTCAAATGCCACAGACAATTTGGCCCTCTCTGCTTTCCTGCGGACTCCATCCTCAAAAGAACCTATTTTTGCTTTCGGCGCCCTCCGGAGCAAAAAAGACAAACGTCCAGCTTTTGCTGCCACAGCAAAGGTGCCAGCGGGGAAAAGTAATGCTGGTTCTCACTGCCTCCTGGAACCCTTTCAAATGCCACAGACAATTTGGCCCTCTCTGCTTTCCTGCGGACTCTATCCTCAAAAGCGCCTTTTTTCACTTTCGGCGCCCTCCGGTGGTAAAAAGACAAACGTCCAGCTTTTGCTGCCGCAGCAAAGGTGCCAGCGGGGAAAAGTAATGCTGGTCCTCACTGCCTCCTGGAACCTCTTTAAATGCCAAAGACAATTTGGCCCTCTCTGCTTTCCTGCGGACTCCATCATCAAAAGCACCTGTTTTCGCTTTGGGCAGCCTCCGGAGCAAAAAAGACAAACGTCCAGCTTTTGCTGCCACAGCAAAGGTGCCAGCGGGGAAAAGTAATGCTGGTTCTCACTGCCTCCTGGAACCCTTTCAAATGCCACAGACAATTTGGCCCTCTCTGCTTTCCTGCGGACTCCATCCTCAAAAGAACCTATTTTTGCTTTCGGCGCCCTCCGGAGCAAAAAAGACAAACGTCCAGCTTTTGCTGCCACAGCAAAGGTGCCAGCGGGGAAAAGTAATGCTGGTTCTCACTGCCTCCTGGAACCCTTTCAAATACCTCAGACAATTTGGCCCTCTCTGCTTTCCTGTGGACTCTATCCTCAAAAGCGCCTTTTTTTACTTTCGGCGCCCTCCGGTAGTAAAAAGACAAACGTCCAGCTTTTGCTGCCGCAGCAAAGGTGCCAGCGGGGAAAAGTAATGCTGGTCCTCACTGCCTCCTGGAACCTCTTTAAATGCCAAAGACAATTTGGCCCTCTCTGCTTTCCTGCGGACTCCATCATCAAAAGCACCTAGCACCTGTTTTCGCTTTCGGCAGCCTCCGGAGCAAAAAAGACAAACGTCCAGCTTTTGCTGCCACAGCAAAGGTGCCAGCGGGGAAAAGTAATGCTGGTTCTCACTGCCTCCTGGAACCCTTTCAAATGCCTCAGACAATTTGGCCCTCTCTGCTTTCCTGTGGACTCTATCCTCAAAAGCGCCTTTTTTCACTTTCGGCGCCCTCCGGTAGTAAAAAGACAAACGTCCAGCTTTTGCTGCCGCAGCAAAGGTGCCAGCGGGGAAAAGTAATGCTGGTCCTCACTGCCTCCTGGAACCTCTTTAAATGCCAAAGACAATTTGGCCCTCTCTGCTTTCCTGCGGACTCCATCATCAAAAGCACCTGTTTTTCGCTTTCGGCAGCCTCCGGAGCAAAAAAGACAAACGTCCAGCTTTTGCTGCCACAGCAAAGGTGCCAGCGGGGAAAAGTAATGCTGGTTCTCACTGCCTCCTGGAACCCTTTCAAATGCCACAGACAATTTGGCACTCTCTGCTTTCCTTCGGACTCCATCCTCAAAAGAACCTATTTTCGCTTTCGGCGCCCTCCGGAGCAAAAAAGACAAACGTCCAGCTTTTGCTGCCACAGCAAAGGTGCCAGCGGGGAAAAGTAATGCTGGTTCTCACTGCCTCCTGGAATCCTTTCAAATGCCACAGACAATTTGGCCCTCTCTGCTTTCCTGCGGACTCCATCCTCAAAAGCACCTGTTTTCGCTTTTGGCAACCTCCGGAGCAAAAAAGACAAACGTCCAGCTTTTGCTGCCACAGCAAAGGTGCCAGCGGGGAAAAGTAATGCTGGTTCTCACTGCCTCCTGGAACCCTTTCAAATGCCACAGACAATTTGGCCCTCTCTGCTTTCCTTCGGACTCCATCCTCAAAAGAACCTATTTTCGCTTTCGGCGCCCTCCGGAGCAAAAAAGACAAACGTCCAGCTTTTGCTGCCACAGCAAAGGTGCCAGCGGGGAAAAGTAATGCTGGTTCTCACTGCCTCCTGGAATCCTTTCAAATGCCTCAGACAATTTGGCCCTCTCTGCTTTCCTGCAAACTCCATCCTCAAAAGCACCTGTTTTCGCTTTCGGCAGCCTCCGGAGCAAAAAAGACAAACGTCCAGCTTTTACTGCCACAGCAAAGGTGCCAGCGGGGAAAAGTAATGCTGGTTCTCACTGCCTCCTGGAACCCTTTCAAATGCCACAGACAATTTGGCCCTCTCTGCTTTCCTGCGGACTCCATCCTCAAAAGCACCTGTTTTCGCTTTCGGCAACCTCCGGAGCAAAAAAGACAAACGTCCAGCTTTTGCTGCCACAGCAAAGGTGCCAGCGGGGAAAAGTAATGCTGGTTCTCACTGCCTCCTGGAACCCTTTCAAATGCCACAGACAATTTGGCCCTCTCTGCTTTCCTGCGGACTCCATCCTCAAAAGCACCTGTTTTCGCTTTCGGCAGCCTCCGGAGCAAAAAGACAAACGTCCAGCTTTTGCTGCCACAGCAAAGGTGCCAGCGGGGAAAAGTAATGCTGGTTCTCACTGCCTCCTGGAACCCTTTCAAATGCCACAGACAATTTGGCCCTCTCTGCTTTGCTGCGGACTCTATCCTCAAAAGCGCCTTTTTTCACTTTCGGCGCCCTCCGGTGGTAAAAAGACAAACGTCCAGCTTTTGCTGCCGCAGCAAAGGTGCCAGCGGGGAAAAGTAATGCTGGTCCTCACTGCCTCCTGGAACCTCTTTAAATGCCAAAGACAATTTGGCCCTCTCTGCTTTCCTGCGGACTCCATCATCAAAAGCACCTGTTTTCGCTTTCGGCAGCCTCCGGAGCAAAAAAGACAAACGTCCAGCTTTTGCTGCCACAGCAAAGGTGCCAGCGGGGAAAAGTAATGCTGGTTCTCACTGCCTCCTGGAACCCTTTCAAATGCCAAAGACAATTTGGCCCTCTCTGCTTTCCTTCGGACTCCATCCTCAAAAGAACCTATTTTCGCTTTCGGCGCCCTCCGGAGCAAAAAAGACAAACGTCCAGCTTTTGCTGCCACAGCAAAGGTGCCAGCGGGGAAAAGTAATGCTGGTTCTCACTGCCTCCTGGAACTCCTTCAAATGCCACAGACAATTTGGCTCTCTCTGCTTTCCTGCGGACTCCATCCTCAAAAGCACCTGTTTTCGCTTTCGGCAACCTCCGGAGCAAAAAAGACAAACGTCCAGCTTTTGCTGCCACAGCAAAGGTACCAGCATGGAAAAGTAATGCTGGTTCTCACTGCCTCCTGGAACCTCTTCAAATGCCACAGACAATTTGGCCCTCTCTGCTTTCCTGTGGACTCCATCCTCAAAAGCAGCTGTTTTCGCTTTCGGCAGCCTCCGGAGCAAAAAAGACAAACGTCCAGCTTTTGCTGCCACAGCAAAGGTGCCAGTGGGGAAAAGTAATGCTGGTTCTCACTGCCTCCTGGAACCCTTTCAAATGCCACAGACAATTTAGCCCTCTCTGCTTTCCTGTGGACTCCATCCTCAAAAGCACCTGTTTTCGCTTTCGGCAGCCTCCGGAGCAAAAAGACAAACGTCCAGCTTTTGCTGCCACAGCAAAGGTGCCAGCGGGGAAAAGTAATGCTGGTTCTCACTGCCTCCTGGAACCCTTTCAAATGCCTCAGACAATTTGGCCCTCTCTGCTTTCCTGTGGACTCTATCCTCAAAAGCGCCTTTTTTCACTTTCGGCGCCCTCCGGTGGTAAAAAGACAAACGTCCAGCTTTTGCTGCCGCAGCAAAGGTGCCAGCGGGGAAAAGTAATGCTGGTCCTCACTGCCTCCTGGAACCTCTTTAAATGCCAAAGACAATTTGGCCCTCTCTGCTTCCTGCGGACTCCATCATCAAAAGCACCTGTTTTCGCTTTGGGCAGTCTCCGGAGCAAAAAAGACAAACGTCCAGCTTTTGCTGCCACAGCAAAGGTGCCAGCGGGGAAAGTAATGCTGGTTCTCACTGCCTCCTGGAACCCTTTCAAATGCCACAGACAATTTGGCCCTCTCTGCTTTCCTTCGGACTCCATCCTCAAAAGAACCTATTTTCGCTTTCGGCGCCCTCCGGAGCAAAAAAGACAAACGTCCAGCTTTTGCTGCCACAGCAAAGGTGCCAGCGGGGAAAAGTAATGCTGGTTCTCACTGCCTCCTGGAACCCTTTCAAATGCCACAGACAATTTGGCCCTCTCTGCTTTTCTGCGGACTCCATCCTCAAAGCACCTATTTTTGCTTTCGGCGCCCTCCGGAGCAAAAAAGACAAACGTCCAGCTTTTGCTGCCACAGCAAAGGTGCCAGTGGGGAAAAGTAATGCTGGTTCTCACTGCCTCCTGGAACCCTTTCAAATGCCACAGACAATTTGGCCCTCTCTGCTTTCCTGCGGACTCTATCCTCAAAAGCGCCTTTTTTCACTTTCGGCGCCCTCCGGTGGTAAAAAGACAAACGTCCAGCTTTTGCTGCCGCAGCAAAGGTGCCAGCGGGGAAAAGTAATGCTGGTCCTCACTGCCTCCTGGAACCTCTTTAAATGCCAAAGACAATTTGGCCCTCTCTGCTTTCCTGCGGACTCCATCATCAAAAGCACCTGTTTTCGCTTTGGGCAGCCTCCGGAGCAAAAAAGACAAACGTCCAGCTTTTGCTGCCACAGCAAAGGTGCCAGCGGGGAAAAGTAATGCTGGTTCTCACTGCCTCCTGGAACCCTTTCAAATGCCACAGACAATTTGGCCCTCTCTGCTTTCCTGCGGACTCCATCCTCAAAAGAACCTATTTTTGCTTTCGGCGCCCTCCGGAGCAAAAAAGACAAACGTCCAGCTTTTGCTGCCACAGCAAAGGTGCCAGCGGGGAAAAGTAATGCTGGTTCTCACTGCCTCCTGGAACCCTTTCAAATGCCACAGACAATTTGGCCCTCTCTGCTTTCCTGTGGACTCTATCCTCAAAAGCGCCTTTTTTTACTTTCGGCGCCCTCCGGTAGTAAAAAGACAAACGTCCAGCTTTTGCTGCCGCAGCAAAGGTGCCAGCGGGGAAAAGTAATGCTGGTCCTCACTGCCTCCTGGAACCTCTTTAAATGCCAAAGACAATTTGGCCCTCTCTGCTTTCCTGCGGACTCCATCATCAAAAGCACCTGTTTTCGCTTTCGGCAGCCTCCGGAGCAAAAAAGACAAACGTCCAGCTTTTGCTGCCACAGCAAAGGTGCCAGCGGGGAAAAGTAATGCTGGTTCTCACTGCCTCCTGGAACCCTTTCAAATGCCACAGACAATTTGGCCCTCTCTGCTTTCCTTCGGACTCCATCCTCAAAAGAACCTATTTTCGCTTTCGGCACCCTCCGCAGCAAAAAAGACAAACGTCCAGCTTTTGCTGCCACAGCAAAGGTGCCAGCGGGGAAAAGTAATGCTGGTTCTCACTGCCTCCTGGAATCCTTTCAAATGCCACAGACAATTTGGCCCTCTCTGCTTTCCTGCGGACTCCATCCTCAAAAGCACCTGTTTTCGCTTTCGGCAGCCTCCGGAGCAAAAAAGACAAACATCCAGCTTTTGCTGCCACAGCAAAGGTGCCAGCGGGGAAAAGTAATGCTGGTTCTCACTGCCTCCTGGAACCCTTTCAAATGCCAAAGACAATTTGGCCCTCTCTGCTTTCCTGCGGACTCCATCATCAAAAGCAGCTGTTTTCGCTTTCGGCAGCCTCCGGAGCAAAAAAGACAAACGTCCAGCTTTTGCTGCCACAGCAAAGGTGCCAGCGGGGAAAAGTAATGCTGGTTCTCACTGCCTCCTGGAACCCTTTCAAATGCCACAGACAATTTGGCCCTCTCTGCTTTCCTTCGGACTCCATCCTCAAAAGAACCTATTTTCGCTTTCGGCGCCCTCCGGAGCAAAAAAGACAAACGTCCAGCTTTTGCTGCCGCAGCAAAGGTGCCAGCGGGGAAAAGTAATGCTGGTCCTCACTGCCTCCTGGAACCTCTTTAAATGCCAAAGACAATTTGGCCCTCTCTGCTTTCCTGCGGACTCCATCATCAAAAGTACCTGTTTTCGCTTTGGGCAGCCTCCGGAGCAAAAAAGACAAACATCCAGCTTTTGCTGCCACAGCAAAGGTGCCAGCGGGGAAAAGTAATGCTGGTTCTCACTGCCTCCTGGAACCCTTTCAAATGCCACAGACAATTTGGCCCTCTCTGCTTTCCTGCGGACTCCATCCTCAAAAGAACCTATTTTTGCTTTCGGCGCCCTCCGGAGCAAAAAAGACAAACGTCCAGCTTTTGCTGCCACAGCAAAGGTGCCAGCGGGGAAAAGTAATGCTGGTTCTCACTGCCTCCTGGAACCCTTTCAAATACCTCAGACAATTTGGCCCTCTCTGCTTTCCTGTGGACTCTATCCTCAAAAGCGCCTTTTTTTACTTTCGGCGCCCTCCGGTAGTAAAAAGACAAACGTCCAGCTTTTGCTGCCGCAGCAAAGGTGCCAGCGGGGAAAAGTAATGCTGGTCCTCACTGCCTCCTGGAACCTCTTTAAATGCCTCAGACAATTTGGCCCTCTCTGCTTTCCTGCGGACTCCATCATCAAAAGCACCTGTTTTCGCTTTCGGCAGCCTCCGGAGCAAAAAAGACAAACGTCCAGCTTTTGCTGCCACAGCAAAGGTGCCAGCGGGGAAAAGTAATGCTGGTTCTCACTGCCTCCTGGAACCCTTTCAAATGCCACAGACAATTTGGCCCTCTCTGCTTTCCTTCGGACTCCATCCTCAAAAGAACCTATTTTCGCTTTCGGCACCCTCCGGAGCAAAAAAGACAAACGTCCAGCTTTTGCTGCCACAGCAAAGGTGCCAGCGGGGAAAAGTAATGCTGGTTCTCACTGCCTCCTGGAATCCTTTCAAATGCCACAGACAATTTGGCCCTCTCTGCTTTCCTGCGGACTCCATCCTCAAAAGCACCTGTTTTCGCTTTCGGCAGCCTCCGGAGCAAAAAAGACAAACATCCAGCTTTTGCTGCCACAGCAAAGGTGCCAGCGGGGAAAAGTAATGCTGGTTCTCACTGCCTCCTGGAACCCTTTCAAATGCCAAAGACAATTTGGCCCTCTCTGCTTTCCTGCGGACTCCATCATCAAAAGCACCTGTTTTCGCTTTCGGCAGCCTCCGGAGCAAAAAAGACAAACGTCCAGCTTTTGCTGCCACAGCAAAGGTGCCAGCGGGGAAAAGTAATGCTGGTTCTCACTGCCTCCTGGAACCCTTTCAAATGCCACAGACAATTTGGCCCTCTCTGCTTTCCTTCGGACTCCATCCTCAAAAGAACCTATTTTCGCTTTCGGCGTCCTCCGGAGCAAAAAAGACAAACGTCCAGCTTTTGCTGCCACAGCAAAGGTGCCAGCGGGGAAAAGTAATGCTGGTTCTCACTGCCTCCTGGAATCCTTTCAAATGCCACAGACAATTTGGCCCTCTCTGCTTTCCTGCGGACTCCATCCTCAAAAGCACCTGTTTTCGCTTTCGGCAGCCTCCGGAGCAAAAAAGACAAACGTCCAGCTTTTGCTGCCACAGCAAAGGTGCCAGCGGGGAAAAGTAATGCTGGTTCTCACTGCCTCCTGGAACCCTTTCAAATGCCACAGACAATTTGGCCCTCTCTGCTTTCCTGCGGACTCCATCCTCAAAAGCACCTGTTTTCGCTTTCGGCGCCCTCCGGAGCAAAAAAGACAAACGTCCAGCTTTTGCTGCCACAGCAAAGGTGCCAGCGGGGAAAAGTAATGCTGGTTCTCACTGCCTCCTGGAACCCTTTCAAATGCCTCAGACAATTTGGCCCTCTCTGCTTTCCTGTGGACTCTATCCTCAAAAGCGCCTTTTTTCACTTTCGGCGCCCTCCGGTAGTAAAAAGACAAACGTCCAGCTTTTGCTGCCGCAGCAAAGGTGCCAGCGGGGAAAAGTAATGCTGGTCCTCACTGCCTCCTGGAACCTCTTTAAATGCCACAGACAATTTGGCACTCTCTGCTTTCCTTCGGACTCCATCCTCAAAAGAACCTATTTTCGCTTTCGGCGCCCTCCAGAGCAAAAAAGACAAACGTCCAGCTTTTGCTGCCACAGCAAAGGTGCCAGCGGGGAAAAGTAATGCTGGTTCTCACTGCCTCCTGGAATCCTTTCAAATGCCACAGACAATTTGGCCCTCTCTGCTTTCCTGCGGACTCCATCCTCAAAAGCACCTGTTTTCGCTTTCGGCAGCCTCCGGAGCAAAAAAGACAAACGTCCAGCTTTTGCTGCCACAGCAAAGGTGCCAGCGGGGAAAAGTAATGCTGGTTCTCACTGCCTCCTGGAACCCTTTCAAATGCCACAGACAATTTGGCCCTCTCTGCTTTCCTGCGGACTCCATCCTCAAAAGCACCTGTTTTCGCTTTCGGCAGCCTCCGGAGCAAAAAAGACAAACGTCCAGCTTTTGCTGCCACAGCAAAGGTGCCAGCGGGGAAAAGTAATGCTGGTTCTCACTGCCTCCTGGAACCCTTTCAAATGCCACAGACAATTTGGCCCTCTCTGCTTTCCTGCGGACTCTATCCTCAAAAGCGCCTTTTTTCACTTTCGGCGCCCTCCGGAGCAAAAAAGACAAACGTCCAGCTTTTGCTGCCGCAGCAAAGGTGCCAGCGGGGAAAAGTAATGCTGGTCCTCACTGCCTCCTGGAACCTCTTTAAATGCCAAAGACAATTTGGCCCTCTCTGCTTTCCTGCGGACTCCATCCTCAAAAGCACCTATTTTCGCTTTGGGCAGCCTCCGGAGCAAAAAAGACAAACGTCCAGCTTTTGCTGCCACAGCAAAGGTGCCAGTGGGGAAAAGTAATGCTGGTTCTCACTGCCTCCTGGAACCCTTTCAAATGCCACAGACAATTTGGCCCTCTCTGCTTTCCTGCGGACTCCATCCTCAAAAGAACCTATTTTCGCTTTCGGCGCCCTCCGGAGCAAAAAAGACAAACGTCCAGCTTTTGCTGCCACAGCAAAGGTGCCAGCGGGGAAAAGTAATGCTGGTTCTCACTGCCTCCTGGAACTCCTTCAAATGCCACAGACAATTTGGCTCTCTCTGCTTTCCTGCGGACTCCATCCTCAAAAGCACCTGTTTTCGCTTTCGGCAACCTCCGGAGCAAAAAAGACAAACGTCCAGCTTTTGCTGCCACAGCAAAGGTGCCAGCGGGGAAAAGTAATGCTGGTTCTCACTGCCTCCTGGAACCCTTTCAAATGCCTCAGACAATTTGGCCCTCTCTGCTTTCCTGTGGACTCTATCCTCAAAAGCGCCTTTTTTCACTTTCGGCGCCCTCCGGTAGTAAAAAGACAAACGTCCAGCTTTTGCTGCCGCAGCAAAGGTGCCAGCGGGGAAAAGTAATGCTGGTCCTCACTGCCTCCTGGAACCTCTTTAAATGCCAAAGACAATTTGGCCCTCTCTGCTTTCCTGCGGACTCCATCCTCAAAAGCACCTGTTTTCGCTTTGGGCAGTCTCCGGAGCAAAAAAGACAAACGTCCAGCTTTTGCTGCCACAGCAAAGGTGCCAGCGGGGAAAAGTAATGCTGGTTCTCACTGCCTCCTGGAATTCTTTCAAATGCCACAGACAATTTGGCCCTCTCTGCTTTCCTGCGGACTCCATCCTCAAAAGCACCTGTTTTCGCTTTCGGCAGCCTCCGGAGCAAAAAAGACAAACGTCCAGCTTTTGCTGCCACAGCAAAGGTGCCAGCGGGGAAAAGTAATGCTGGTTCTCACTGCCTCCTGGAACCCTTTCAAATGCCACAGACAATTTGGCCCTCTCTGCTTTCCTGCGGACTCCATCCTCAAAAGCACCTGTTTTCGCTTTCGGCAGCCTCCGGAGCAAAAAAGACAAACGTCCAGCTTTTGCTGCCACAGCAAAGGTGCCAGCGGGGAAAAGTAATGCTGGTTCTCACTGCCTCCTGGAACCCTTTCAAATGCCACAGACAATTTGGCCCTCTCTGCTTTCCTGCGGACTCCATCCTCAAAAGCACCTGTTTTCGCTTTCGGCAACCTCCGGAGCAAAAAAGACAAACGTCCAGCTTTTGCTGCCACAGCAAAGGTGCCAGCGGGGAAAAGTAATGCTGGTTCTCACTGCCTCCTGGAACCCTTTCAAATGCCACAGACAATTTGGCCCTCTCTGCTTTCCTGCGGACTCTATCCTCAAAAGCGCCTTTTTTCACTTTCGGCGCCCTCCGGAGCAAAAAAGACAAACGTCCAGCTTTTGCTGCCACAGCAAAGGTGCCAGCGGGGAAAAGTAATGCTGGTCCTCACTGCCTCCTGGAACCTCTTTAAATGCCAAAGACAATTTGGCCCTCTCTGCTTTCCTGCGGACTCCATCCTCAAAAGCACCTATTTTCGCTTTGGGCAGCCTCCGGAGCAAAAAAGACAAACGTCCAGGTTTTGCTGCCACAGCAAAGGTGCCAGTGGGGAAAAGTAATGCTGGTTCTCACTGCCTCCTGGAACCCTTTCAAATGCCACAGACAATTTGGCCCTCTCTGCTTTCCTGCGGACTCCATCCTCAAAAGAACCTATTTTCGCTTTCGGCGCCCTCCGGAGCAAAAAAGACAAACGTCCAGCTTTTGCTGCCACAGCAAAGGTGCCATCGGGGAAAAGTAATGCTGCTTCTCGCTGCCTCCTGGAACTCCTTCAAATGCCACAGACAATTTGGCTCTCTCTGCTTTCCTGCGGACTCCATCCTCAAAAGCACCTGTTTTCGCTTTCGGCAACCTCCGGAGCAAAAAAGACAAACGTCCAGCTTTTGCTGCCACAGCAAAGGTGCCAGCGGGGAAAAGTAATGCTGGTTCTCACTGCCTCCTGGAACCCTTTCAAATGCCTCAGACAATTTGGCCCTCTCTGCTTTCCTGTGGACTCTATCCTCAAAAGCGCCTTTTTTCACTTTCGGCGCCCTCCGGTAGTAAAAAGACAAACGTCCAGCTTTTGCTGCCGCAGCAAAGGTGCCAGCGGGGAAAAGTAATGCTGGTCCTCACTGCCTCCTGGAACCTCTTTAAATGCCAAAGACAATTTGGCCCTCTCTGCTTTCCTGCGGACTCCATCATCAAAAGCACCTGTTTTCGCTTTGGGCAGCCTCCGGAGCAAAAAAGACAAACGTCCAGCTTTTGCTGCCACAGCAAAGGTGCCAGCGGGGAAAAGTAATGCTGGTTCTCACTGCCTCCTGGAACCCTTTCAAATGCCACAGACAATTTGGCCCTCTCTGCTTTCCTTTGGACTCCATCCTCAAAAGAACCTATTTTCGCTTTTGGCGCCCTCCGGAGCAAAAAAGACAAACGTCCAGCTTTTGCTGCCACAGCAAAGGTGCCAGCGGGGAAAAGTAATGCTGGTTCTCACTGCCTCATGGAATCCTTTCAAATGCCACAGACAATTTGGCCCTCTCTGCTTTCCTGCGGACTCCATCCTCAAAAGCACCTGTTTTCGCTTTCGGCAGCCTAAAAAGACAAACGTCCAGCTTTTGCTGCCACAGCAAAGGTGCCAGCGGGGAAAAGTAATGCTGGTTCTCACTGCCTCCTGGAACCCTTTCAAATGCCACAGACAATTTGGCCCTCTCTGCTTTCCTGCGGACTCCATCCTCAAAAGCACCTGTTTTCGCTTTCGGCAACCTCCAGAGCAAAAAAGACAAACGTCCAGCTTTTGCTGCCACAGCAAAGGTGCCAGCGGTGAAAAGTAATGCTGGTTCTCACTGCCTCCTGGAACCCTTTCAAATGCCACAGACAATTTGGCCCTCTCTGCTTTCCTGCGGACTCCATCCTCAAAAGCACCTGTTTTCGCTTTCGGCAACCTCCGGAGCAAAAAAGACAAACGTCCAGCTTTTGCTGCCACAGCAAAGGTGCCAGCGGGGAAAAGTAATGCTGGTTCTCACTGCCTCCTGGAACCCTTTCAAATGCCACAGACAATTTGGCCCTCTCTGCTTTCCTGCGGATTCTATCCTCAAAAGCGCCTTTTTTCACTTTCGGCGCCCTCCGGTGGTAAAAAGACAAACGTCCAGCTTTTGCTGCCGCAGCAAAGGTGCCAGCGGGGAAAAGTAATGCTGGTCCTCACTGCCTCCTGGAACCTCTTTAAATGCCTCAGACAATTTGGCCCTCTCTGCTTTCCTGCGGACTCCATCATCAAAAGCACCTGTTTTCGCTTTGGGCAGCCTCCAGAGCAAAAAAGACAAACGTCCAGCTTTTGCTGCCACAGCAAAGGTGCCAGCGGGGAAAAGTAATGCTGGTTCTCACTGCCTCCTGGAACCCTTTCAAATGCCACAGACAATTTGGCCCTCTCTGCTTTCCTGTGGACTCTATCCTCAAAGCGCCTTTTTTCACTTTCGGCGCCCTCCGGTAGTAAAAAGACAAACGTCCAGCTTTTGCTGCCGCAGCAAAGGTGCCAGCGGGGAAAAGTAATGCTGGTCCTCACTGCCTCCTGGAACCTCTTTAAATGCCAAAGAAAATTTGGCCCTCTCTGCTTTCCTGCGGACTCCATCATCAAAAGCACCTGTTTTCGCTTTGGGCAGCCTCCAGAGCAAAAAAGACAAACGTCCAGCTTTTGCTGCCACAGCAAAGGTGCCAGCGGGGAAAAGTAATGCTGGTTCTCACTGCCTCCTGGAACCCTTTCAAATGCCACAGACAATTTGGCCCTCTCTGCTTTCCTTCGGACTCCATCCTCAAAAGAACCTATTTTCACTTTCGGCGCCCTCCGGAGCAAAAAAGACAAACGTCCAGCTTTTGCTGCCACAGCAAAGGTGCCAGCGGGGAAAAGTAATGCTGGTTCTCACTGCCTCCTGGAATCCTTTCAAATGCCACAGACAATTTGGCCCTCTCTGCTTTCCTGCGGACTCCATCCTCAAAAGCACCTGTTTTCGCTTTCGGCAGCCTCCGGAGCAAAAAAGACAAACGTCCAGCTTTTGCTGCCACAGCAAAGGTGCCAGCGGGGAAAAGTAATGCTGGTTCTCACTGCCTCCTGGAACCCTTTCAAATGCCACAGACAATTTGGCCCTCTCTGCTTTCCTGCGGACTCCATCCTCAAAAGAACCTATTTTCGCTTTCGGCGCCCTCCGGAGCAAAAAAGACAAACGTCCAGCTTTTGCTGCCACAGCAAAGGTACCAGCGGGGAAAAGTAATGCTGGTTCTCACTGCCTCCTGGAACCTCTTCAAATGCCACAGACAATTTGGCCCTCTCTGCTTTCCTTCGGACTCCATCCTCAAAAGCAGCTGTTTTCGCTTTGGGCAGCCTCCGGAGCAAAAAAGACAAACGTCCAGCTTTTGCTGCCACAGCAAAGGTGCCAGCGGGGAAAAGGAATGCTGGTTCTCACTGCCTCCTGGAACCCTTTCAAATGCCACAGACAATTTGGCCCTCTCTGCTTTCCTGTGGACTCTATCCTCAAAAGCGCCTTTTTTCACTTTCGGCGCCCTCCGGTAGTAAAAAGACAAACGTCCAGCTTTTGCTGCCGCAGCAAAGGTGCCAGCGGGGAAAAGTAATGCTGGTCCTCACTGCCTCCTGGAACCTCTTTAAATGCCAAAGAAAATTTGGCCCTCTCTGCTTTCCTGCGGACTCCATCCTCAAAAGCAGCTGTTTTCGCTTTCGGCAGCCTCAGGAGCAAAAAAGATAAACGTCCAGCTTTTGCTGCCACAGCAAAGGTGCCAGCGGGGAAAAGTAATGCTGGTTCTCACTGCCTCCTGGAACCCTTTCAAATGCCACAGACAATTTGGCCCTCTCTGCTTTCCTTCGGACTCCATCCTCAAAAGAACCTATTTTCACTTTCGGCGCCCTCCGGAGCAAAAAAGACAAACGTCCAGCTTTTGCTGCCACAGCAAAGGTGCCAGCGGGGAAAAGTAATGCTGGTTCTCACTGCCTCCTGGAACCCTTTCAAATGCCTCAGACAATTTGGCCCTCTCTGCTTTCCTGTGGACTCTATCCTCAAAAGCGCCTTTTTTCACTTTCGGCGCCCTCCGGTAGTAAAAAGACAAACGTCCAGCTTTTGCTGCCGCAGCAAAGGTGCCAGCGGGGAAAAGTAATGCTGGTCCTCACTGCCTCCTGGAACCTCTTTAAATGCCAAAGACAATTTGGCCCTCTCTGCTTTCCTGCGGAATCCATCCTCAAAAGCAGCTGTTTTCGCTTTCGGCAGCCTCCGGAGCAAAAAAGACAAACGTCCAGCTTTTGCTGCCACAGCAAAGGTGCCAGCGGGGAAAAGTAATGCTGGTTCTCACTGCCTCCTGGAACCCTTTCAAATGCCACAGACAATTTGGCCCTCTCTGCTTTCCTTCGGACTCCATCCTCAAAAGAACCTATTTTCACTTTCGGCGCCCTCCGGAGCAAAAAAGACAAACGTCCAGCTTTTGCTGCCACAGCAAAGGTGCCAGCGGGGAAAAGTAATGCTGGTTCTCACTGCCTCCTGGAATCCTTTCAAATGCCACAGACAATTTGGCCCTCTCTGCTTTCCTGCGGACTCCATCCTCAAAAGCACCTGTTTTCGCTTTCGGCAGCCTCCGGAGCAAAAAAGACAAACGTCCAGCTTTTGCTGCCACAGCAAAGGTGCCAGCGGGGAAAAGTAATGCTGGTTCTCACTGCCTCCTGGAACCCTTTCAAATGCCACAGACAATTTGGCCCTCTCTGCTTTCCTGCGGACTCCATCCTCAAAAGAACCTATTTTCGCTTTCGGCGCCCTCCGGAGCAAAAAAGACAAACGTCCAGCTTTTGCTGCAACAGCAAAGGTACCAGCGGGGAAAAGTAATGCTGGTTCTCACTGCCTCCTGGAACCTCTTCAAATGCCACAGACAATTTGGCCCTCTCTGCTTTCCTTCGGACTCCATCCTCAAAAGCAGCTGTTTTCGCTTTGGGCAGCCTCCGGAGCAAAAAAGACAAACGTCCAGCTTTTGCTGCCACAGCAAAGGTGCCAGCGGGGAAAAGGAATGCTGGTTCTCACTGCCTCCTGGAACCCTTTCAAATGCCACAGACAATTTGGCCCTCTCTGCTTTCCTGTGGACTCCATCCTCAAAAGCACCTGTTTTCGCTTTCGGCAACCTCCGGAGCAAAAAAGACAAACGTCCAGCTTTTGCTGCCACAGCAAAGGTGCCAGCGGGGAAAAGTAATGCTGGTTCTCACTGCCTCCTGGAACCCTTTCAAATGCCTCAGACAATTTGGCCCTCTCTGCTTTCCTGTGGACTCTATCCTCAAAAGCGCCTTTTTTCACTTTCGGCGCCCTCCGGTAGTAAAAAGACAAACGTACAGCTTTTGCTGCCGCAGCAAAGGTGCCAGCGGGGAAAAGTAATGCTGGTCCTCACTGCCTCCTGGAACCTCTTTAAATGCCAAAGACAATTTGGCCCTCTCTGCTTTCCTGCGGACTCCATCATCAAAAGCACCTGTTTTCGCTTTGGGCAGCCTCCGGAGCAAAAAAGACAAACGTCCAGCTTTTGCTGCCACAGCAAAGGTGCCAGCGGGGAAAAGTAATGCTGGTTCTCACTGCCTCCTGGAACCCTTTCAAATGCCACAGACAATTTGGCCCTCTCTGCTTTCCTTCGGACTCCATCCTCAAAAGAACCTATTTTCGCTTTCGGCGCCCTCCGGAGCAAAAAAGACAAACGTCCAGCTTTTGCTGCCACAGCAAAGGTGCCAGCGGGGAAAAGTAATGCTGGTTCTCACTGCCTCCTGGAATCCTTTCAAATGCCACAGACAATTTGGCCCTCTCTGCTTTCCTGCGGACTCCATCGTCAAAAGCACCTGTTTTCGCTTTCGGCAGCCTCCGGAGCAAAAAAGACAAACGTCCAGCTTTTGCTGCCACAGCAAAGGTGCCAGCGGTGAAAAGTAATGCTGGTTCTCACTGCCTCCTGGAACCCTTTCAAATGCCACAGACAATTTGGCCCTCTCTGCTTTCCTGCGGACTCCATCCTCAAAAGCACCTGTTTTCGCTTTCGGCAACCTCCGGAGCAAAAAAGACAAACGTCCAGCTTTTGCTGCCACAGCAAAGGTGCCAGCGGTGAAAAGTAATGCTGGTTCTCACTGCCTCCTGGAACCCTTTCAAATGCCACAGACAATTTGGCCCTCTCTGCTTTCCTGTGGACTCCATCCTCAAAAGCACCTGTTTTCGCTTTCGGCAACCTCCGGAGCAAAAAAGACAAACGTCCAGCTTTTGCTGCCACAGCAAAGGTGCCAGCGGGGAAAAGTAATGCTGGTTCTCACTGCCTCCTGGAACCCTTTCAAATGCCACAGACAATTTGGCCCTCTCTGCTTTCCTGCGGACTCTATCCTCAAAAGCGCCTTTTTTCACTTTCGGCGCCCTCCGGTGGTAAAAAGACAAACGTCCAGCTTTTGCTGCCGCAGCAAAGGTGCCAGCGGGGAAAAGTAATGCTGGTCCTCACTGCCTCCTGGAACCTCTTTAAATGCCTCAGACAATTTGGCCCTCTCTGCTTTCCTGCGGACTCCATCATCAAAAGCACCTGTTTTCGCTTTGGGCAGCCTCCGGAGCAAAAAAGACAAACGTCCAGCTTTTGCTGCCACAGCAAAGGTGCCAGCGGGGAAAAGTAATGCTGGTTCTAACTGCCTCCTGGAACCCTTTCAAATGCCACAGACAATTTGGCCCTCTCTGCTTTCCTGCGGACTCCATCCTCAAAAGAACCTATTTTCGCTTTCGGCGCCCTCCGGAGCAAAAAAGACAAACGTCCAGCTTTTGCTGCCACAGCAAAGGTGCCAGCGGGGAAAAGTAATGCTGGTTCTCACTGCCTCCTGGAACCCTTTCAAATGCCTCAGACAATTTGGCCCTCTCTGCTTTCCTGTGGACTCTATCCTCAAAAGCGCCTTTTTTCACTTTCGGCGCCCTCCGGTAGTAAAAAGACAAACGTCCAGCTTTTGCTGCCGCAGCAAAGGTGCCAGCGGGGAAAAGTAATGCTGGTCCTCACTGCCTCCTGGAACCTCTTTAAATGCCAAAGACAATTTGGCCCTCTCTGCTTTCCTGCGGACTCCATCCTCAAAAGCAGCTGTTTTCGCTTTCGGCAGCCTCCGGAGCAAAAAAGACAAACGTCCAGCTTTTGCTGCCACAACAAAGGTGCCAGCGGGGA
Organism: Vanellus vanellus; assembly: GCF_965231255.1. Lineage (NCBI taxonomy): Eukaryota > Metazoa > Chordata > Aves > Charadriiformes > Charadriidae > Vanellus > Vanellus vanellus. The sequence goes on from NW_028127925.1 coordinate 98,848, forward strand.
AAAGTAATGCTGGTTCTCACTGCCTCCTGGAACCCTTTCAAATGCCACAGACAATTTGGCCCTCTCTGCTTTCCTGCGGACTCCATCCTCAAAAGAACCTATTTTCGCTTTCGGCGCCCTCCGGAGCAAAAAAGACAAACGTCCAGCTTTTGCTGCCACAGCAAAGGTGCCAGCGGGGAAAAGTAATGCTGGTTCTCACTGCCTCCTGGAACTCCTTCAAATGCCACAGACAATTTGGCTCTCTCTGCTTTCCTGCGGACTCCATCCTCAAAAGCACCTGTTTTCGCTTTCGGCAACCTCCGGAGCAAAAAAGACAAACGTCCAGCTTTTGCTGCCACAGCAAAGGTGCCAGCGGGGAAAAGTAATGCTGGTTCTCACTGCCTCCTGGAACCCTTTCAAATGCCTCAGACAATTTGGCCCTCTCTGCTTTCCTGTGGACTCTATCCTCAAAAGCGCCTTTTTTCACTTTCGGCGCCCTCCGGTAGTAAAAAGACAAACGTCCAGCTTTTGCTGCCGCAGCAAAGGTGCCAGCGGGGAAAAGTAATGCTGGTCCTCACTGCCTCCTGGAACCTCTTTAAATGCCAAAGACAATTTGGCCCTCTCTGCTTTCCTGCGGACTCCATCATCAAAAGCACCTGTTTTCGCTTTGGGCAGCCTCCGGAGCAAAAAAGACAAACGTCCAGCTTTTGCTGCCACAGCAAAGGTGCCAGCGGGGAAAAGTAATGCTGGTTCTCACTGCCTCCTGGAACCCTTTCAAATGCCACAGACAATTTGGCCCTCTCTGCTTTCCTGCGGACTCCATCCTCAAAAGAACCTATTTTCGCTTTCGGCGCCCTCCGGAGCAAAAAAGACAAACGTCCAGCTTTTGCTGCCACAGCAAAGGTGCCAGCGGGGAAAAGTAATGCTGGTTCTCACTGCCTCCTGGAATCCTTTCAAATGCCACAGACAATTTGGCCCTCTCTGCTTTCCTGCGGACTCCATCCTCAAAAGCACCTGTTTTCGCTTTCGGCAGCCTCCGGAGCAAAAAAGACAAACGTCCAGCTTTTGCTGCCACAGCAAAGGTGCCAGCGGGGAAAAGTAATGCTGGTTCTCACTGCCTCCTGGAACCCTTTCAAATGCCACAGACAATTTGGCCCTCTCTGCTTTCCTGCGGACTCCATCCTCAAAAGCACCTGTTTTCGCTTTCGGCAGCCTCCGGAGCAAAAAAGACAAACGTCCAGCTTTTGCTGCCACAGCAAAGGTGCCAGCGGGGAAAAGTAATGCTGGTTCTCACTGCCTCCTGGAACCCTTTCAAATGCCACAGACAATTTGGCCCTCTCTGCTTTCCTGCGGACTCCATCCTCAAAAGCACCTGTTTTCGCTTTCGCCGCCCTCCGGAGCAAAAAAGACAAACGTCCAGCTTTTGCTGCCACAGCAAAGGTGCCAGCGGGGAAAAGTAATGCTGGTCCTCACTGCCTCCTGGAACCTCTTTAAATGCCAAAGACAATTTGGCCCTCTCTGCTTTCCTGCGGACTCCATCCTCAAAAGAACCTGTTTTCGCTTTCGGCGCCCTCCAGAGCAAAAAAGACAAACGTCCAGCTTTTGCTGCCACAGCAAAGGTGCCAGCGGGGAAAAGTAATGCTGGTTCTCACTGCCTCCTGGAACTCCTTCAAATGCCACAGACAATTTGGCTCTCTCTGCTTTCCTGCGGACTCCATCCTCAAAAGCACCTATTTTCGCTTTGGGCAGCCTCCGGAGCAAAAAAGACAAACGTCCAGCTTTTGCTGCCACAGCAAAGGTGCCAGTGGGGAAAAGTAATGCTGGTTCTCACTGCCTCCTGGAACCCTTTCAAATGCCACAGACAATTTGGCCCTCTCTGCTTTCCTGCGGACTCCATCCTCAAAAGAACCTGTTTTCGCTTTCGGCGCCCTCCAGAGCAAAAAAGACAAACGTCCAGCTTTTGCTGCCACAGCAAAGGTGCCAGCGGGGAAAAGTAATGCTGGTTCTCACTGCCTCCTGGAACTCCTTCAAATGCCACAGACAATTTGGCTCTCTCTGCTTTCCTGCGGACTCCATCCTCAAAAGCACCTGTTTTCGCTTTCGGCAACCTCCGGAGCAAAAAAGACAAACGTCCAGCTTTTGCTGCCACAGCAAAGGTGCCAGCGGGGAAAAGTAATGCTGGTTCTCACTGCCTCCTGGAACCCTTTCAAATGCCTCAGACAATTTGGCCCTCTCTGCTTTCCCGTGGACTCTATCCTCAAAAGCGCCTTTTTTCACTTTCGGCGCCCTCCGGTAGTAAAAAGACAAACGTCCAGCTTTTGCTGCCGCAGCAAAGGTGCCAGCGGGGAAAAGTAATGCTGGTCCTCACTGCCTCCTGGAACCTCTTTAAATGCCAAAGACAATTTGGCCCTCTCTGCTTTCCTGCGGACTCCATCATCAAAAGCACCTGTTTTCGCTTTGGGCAGCCTCCGGAGCAAAAAAGACAAACGTCCAGCTTTTGCTGCCACAGCAAAGGTGCCAGCGGGGAAAAGTAATGCTGGTTCTCACTGCCTCCTGGAACCCTTTCAAATGCCACAGACAATTTGGCCCTCTCTGCTTTCCTTTGGACTCCATCCTCAAAAGAACCTATTTTCGCTTTCGGCGCCCTCCGGAGCAAAAAAGACAAACGTCCAGCTTTTGCTGCCACAGCAAAGGTGCCAGCGGGGAAAAGTAATGCTGGTTCTCACTGCCTCCTGGAATCCTTTCAAATGCCACAGACAATTTGGCCCTCTCTGCTTTCCTGCGGACTCCATCCTCAAAAGCACCTGTTTTCGCTTTCGGCAGCCTCCGGAGCAAAAAAGACAAACGTCCAGCTTTTGCTGCCACAGCAAAGGTGCCAGCGGGGAAAAGTAATGCTGGTTCTCACTGCCTCCTGGAACCCTTTCAAATGCCACAGACAATTTGGCCCTCTCTGCTTTCCTGCGGACTCCATCCTCAAAAGCACCTGTTTTCGCTTTCGGCAACCTCCAGAGCAAAAAAGACAAACGTCCAGCTTTTGCTGCCACAGCAAAGGTGCCAGCGGTGAAAAGTAATGCTGGTTCTCACTGCCTCCTGGAACCCTTTCAAATGCCACAGACAATTTGGCCCTCTCTGCTTTCCTGCGGACTCCATCCTCAAAAGCACCTGTTTTCGCTTTCGGCAACCTCCGGAGCAAAAAAGACAAACGTCCAGCTTTTGCTGCCACAGCAAAGGTGCCAGCGGGGAAAAGTAATGCTGGTTCTCACTGCCTCCTGGAACCCTTTCAAATGCCACAGACAATTTGGCCCTCTCTGCTTTCCTGCGGATTCTATCCTCAAAAGCGCCTTTTTTCACTTTCGGCGCCCTCCGGTGGTAAAAAGACAAACGTCCAGCTTTTGCTGCCGCAGCAAAGGTGCCAGCGGGGAAAAGTAATGCTGGTCCTCACTGCCTCCTGGAACCTCTTTAAATGCCTCAGACAATTTGGCCCTCTCTGCTTTCCTGCGGACTCCATCATCAAAAGCACCTGTTTTCGCTTTGGGCAGCCTCCGGAGCAAAAAAGACAAACGTCCAGCTTTTGCTGCCACAGCAAAGGTGCCAGCGGGGAAAAGTAATGCTGGTTCTCACTGCCTCCTGGAACCCTTTCAAATGCCACAGACAATTTGGCCCTCTCTGCTTTCCTTCGGACTCCATCCTCAAAAGAACCTATTTTCACTTTCGGCGCCCTCCGGAGCAAAAAAGACAAACGTCCAGCTTTTGCTGCCACAGCAAAGGTGCCAGCGGGGAAAAGTAATGCTGGTTCTCACTGCCTCCTGGAACCCTTTCAAATGCCTCAGACAATTTGGCCCTCTCTGCTTTCCTGTGGACTCTATCCTCAAAAGCGCCTTTTTTCACTTTCGGCGCCCTCCGGTAGTAAAAAGACAAACGTCCAGCTTTTGCTGCCGCAGCAAAGGTGCCAGCGGGGAAAAGTAATGCTGGTCCTCACTGCCTCCTGGAACCTCTTTAAATGCCAAAGACAATTTGGCCCTCTCTGCTTTCCTGCGGACTCCATCCTCAAAAGCAGCTGTTTTCGCTTTCGGCAGCCTCCGGAGCAAAAAAGACAAACGTCCAGCTTTTGCTGCCACAGCAAAGGTGCCAGCGGGGAAAAGTAATGTTGGTTCTCACTGCCTCCTGGAATCCTTTCAAATGCCACAGACAATTTGGCCCTCTCTGCTTTCCTGCGGACTCCATCCTCAAAAGCACCTGTTTTCGCTTTCGGCAGCCTCCGGAGCAAAAAAGACAAACGTCCAGCTTTTGCTGCCACAGCAAAGGTGCCAGCGGGGAAAAGTAATGCTGGTTCTCACTGCCTCCTGGAACCCTTTCAAATGCCACAGACAATTTGGCCCTCTCTGCTTTCCTTCGGACTCCATCCTCAAAAGAACCTATTTTCGCTTTCGGCGCCCTCCGGAGCAAAAAAGACAAACGTCCAGCTTTTGCTGCCACAGCAAAGGTGCCAGCGGGGAAAAGTAATGCTGGTTCTCACTGCCTCCTGGAACCTCTTCAAATGCCACAGACAATTTGGCCCTCTCTGCTTTCCTTCGGACTCCATCCTCAAAAGCAGCTGTTTTCGCTTTCGGCAGCCTCCGGAGCAAAAAAGACAAACGTCCAGCTTTTGCTGCCACAGCAAAGGTGCCAGCGGGGAAAAGTAATGCTGGTTCTCACTGCCTCCTGGAACCCTTTCAAATGCCACAGACAATTTGGCCCTCTCTGCTTTCCTGTGGACTCCATCCTCAAAAGCACCTGTTTTCGCTTTCGGCAACCTCCGGAGCAAAAAAGACAAACGTCCAGCTTTTGCTGCCACAGCAAAGGTGCCAGCGGGGAAAAGTAATGCTGGTTCTCACTGCCTCCTGGAACCCTTTCAAATGCCTCAGACAATTTGGCCCTCTCTGCTTTCCTGTGGACTCTATCCTCAAAAGCGCCTTTTTTCACTTTCGGCGCCCTCCGGTAGTAAAAAGACAAACGTCCAGCTTTTGCTGCCGCAGCAAAGGTGCCAGCGGGGAAAAGTAATGCTGGTCCTCACTGCCTCCTGGAACCTCTTTAAATGCCAAAGACAATTTGGCCCTCTCTGCTTTCCTGCGGACTCCATCATCAAAAGCACCTGTTTTCGCTTTGGGCAGCCTCCGGAGCAAAAAAGACAAACGTCCAGCTTTTGCTGCCACAGCAAAGGTGCCAGCGGGGAAAAGTAATGCTGGTTCTCACTGCCTCCTGGAACCCTTTCAAATGCCACAGACAATTTGGCCCTCTCTGCTTTCCTTCGGACTCCATCCTCAAAAGAACCTATTTTCGCTTTCGGCGCCCTCCGGAGCAAAAAAGACAAACGTCCAGCTTTTGCTGCCACAGCAAAGGTGCCAGCGGGGAAAAGTAATGCTGGTTCTCACTGCCTCCTGGAATCCTTTCAAATGCCACAGACAATTTGGCCCTCTCTGCTTTCCTGCGGACTCCATCGTCAAAAGCACCTGTTTTCGCTTTCGGCAGCCTCCGGAGCAAAAAAGACAAACGTCCAGCTTTTGCTGCCACAGCAAAGGTGCCAGCGGTGAAAAGTAATGCTGGTTCTCACTGCCTCCTGGAACCCTTTCAAATGCCACAGACAATTTGGCCCTCTCTGCTTTCCTGCGGACTCCATCCTCAAAAGCACCTGTTTTCGCTTTCGGCAACCTCCGGAGCAAAAAAGACAAACGTCCAGCTTTTGCTGCCACAGCAAAGGTGCCAGCGGTGAAAAGTAATGCTGGTTCTCACTGCCTCCTGGAACCCTTTCAAATGCCACAGACAATTTGGCCCTCTCTGCTTTCCTGCGGACTCCATCCTCAAAAGCACCTGTTTTCGCTTTCGGCAACCTCCGGAGCAAAAAAGACAAACGTCCAGCTTTTGCTGCCACAGCAAAGGTGCCAGCGGGGAAAAGTAATGCTGGTTCTCACTGCCTCCTGGAACCCTTTCAAATGCCACAGACAATTTGGCCCTCTCTGCTTTCCTGCGGACTCTATCCTCAAAAGCGCCTTTTTTCACTTTCGGCGCCCTCCGGTGGTAAAAAGACAAACGTCCAGCTTTTGCTGCCGCAGCAAAGGTGCCAGCGGGGAAAAGTAATGCTGGTCCTCACTGCCTCCTGGAACCTCTTTAAATGCCTCAGACAATTTGGCCCTCTCTGCTTTCCTGCGGACTCCATCATCAAAAGCACCTGTTTTCGCTTTGGGCAGCCTCCGGAGCAAAAAAGACAAACGTCCAGCTTTTGCTGCCACAGCAAAGGTGCCAGCGGGGAAAAGTAATGCTGGTTCTCACTGCCTCCTGGAACCCTTTCAAATGCCACAGACAATTTGGCCCTCTCTGCTTTCCTGCGGACTCCATCCTCAAAAGAACCTATTTTCGCTTTCGGCGCCCTCCGGAGCAAAAAAGACAAACGTCCAGCTTTTGCTGCCACAGCAAAGGTGCCAGCGGGGAAAAGTAATGCTGGTTCTCACTGCCTCCTGGAACCCTTTCAAATGCCTCAGACAATTTGGCCCTCTCTGCTTTCCTGTGGACTCTATCCTCAAAAGCGCCTTTTTTCACTTTCGGCGCCCTCCGGTAGTAAAAAGACAAACGTCCAGCTTTTGCTGCCGCAGCAAAGGTGCCAGCGGGGAAAAGTAATGCTGGTCCTCACTGCCTCCTGGAACCTCTTTAAATGCCAAAGACAATTTGGCCCTCTCTGCTTTCCTTCGGACTCCATCCTCAAAAGCAGCTGTTTTCGCTTTCGGCAGCCTCCGGAGCAAAAAAGACAAACGTCCATCTTTTGCTGCCACAACAAAGGTGCCAGCGGGGAAAAGTAATGCTGGTTCTCACTGCCTCCTGGAACCCTTTCAAATGCCACAGACAATTTGGCCCTCTCTGCTTTCCTTCGGACTCCATCCTCAAAAGAACCTATTTTCACTTTCGGCGCCCTCCGGAGCAAAAAAGACAAACGTCCAGCTTTTGCTGCCACAGCAAAGGTGCCAGCGGGGAAAAGTAATGCTGGTTCTCACTGCCTCCTGGAATCCTTTCAAATGCCACAGACAATTTGGCCCTCTCTGCTTTCCTGCGGACTCCATCCTCAAAAGCACCTGTTTTCACTTTCGGCAGCCTCCGGAGCAAAAAAGACAAACGTCCAGCTTTTGCTGCCACAGCAAAGGTGCCAGCGGGGAAAAGTAATGCTGGTTCTCACTGCCTCCTGGAACCCTTTCAAATGCCACAGACAATTTGGCCCTCTCTGCTTTCCTGCGGACTCCATCCTCAAAAGCACCTGTTTTCGCTTTCGGCAACCTCCGGAGCAAAAAAGACAAACGTCCAGCTTTTGCTGCCACAGCAAAGGTGCCAGCGGGGAAAAGTAATGCTGGTTCTCACTGCCTCCTGGAACCCTTTCAAATGCCACAGACAATTTGGCCCTCTCTGCTTTCCTGCGGACTCTATCCTCAAAAGCGCCTTTTTTTACTTTCGGCGCCCTCCGGTGGTAAAAAGACAAACGTCCAGCTTTTGCTGCCGCAGCAAAGGTGCCAGCGGGGGAAAAGTAATGCTGGTCCTCACTGCCTCCTGGAACCTCTTTAAATGCCAAAGACAATTTGGCCCTCTCTGCTTTCCTGCGGACTCCATCATCAAAAGCACCTGTTTTCGCTTTGGGCAGCCTCCGGAGCAAAAAAGACAAACGTCCAGCTTTTGCTGCCACAGCAAAGGTGCCAGCGGGGAAAAGTAATGCTGGTTCTCACTGCCTCCTGGAACCCTTTCAAATGCCACAGACAATTTGGCCCTCTCTGCTTTCCTGCGGACTCCATCCTCAAAAGCAGCTGTTTTCGCTTTCGGCAGCCTCCGGAGCAAAAAAGACAAACGTCCAGGTTTTGCTGCCACAGCAAAGGTGCCAGCGGGGAAAAGTAATGCTGGTTCTCACTGCCTCCTGGAACCCTTTCAAATGCCACAGACAATTTGGCCCTCTCTACTTTCCTGCGGACTCCATCCTCAAAAGAACCTATTTTCGCTTTCGGCGCCCTCCGGAGCAAAAAAGACAAACGTCCAGCTTTTGCTGCCACAGCAAAGGTACCAGCGGGGAAAAGTAATGCTGGTTCTCACTGCCTCCTGGAACCTCTTCAAATGCCACAGAGAATTTGGCCCTCTCTGCTTTCCTGTGGACTCCATCCTCAAAAGCAGCTGTTTTCGCTTTCGGCAGCCTCCGGAGCAAAAAAGACAAACGTCCAGCTTTTGCTGCCACAGCAAAGGTGCCAGCGGGGAAAAGTAATGCTGGTTCTCACTGCCTCCTGGAACCCTTTCAAATGCCACAGACAATTTGGCCCTCTCTGCTTTCCTGTGGACTTCATCCTCAAAAGCACCTGTTTTCGCTTTCGGCAGCCTCTGGAGCAAAAAAGACAAACGTCCAGCTTTTGCTGCCACAGCAAAGGTGCCAGCGGGGAAAAGTAATGCTGGTTCTCACTGCCTCCTGGAACCCTTTCAAATGCCTCAGACAATTTGGCCCTCTCTGCTTTCCTGTGGACTCTATCCTCAAAAGCGCCTTTTTTCACTTTCGGCGCCCTCCGGTAGTAAAAAGACAAACGTCCAGCTTTTGCTGCCGCAGCAAAGGTGCCAGCGGGGAAAAGTAATGCTGGTCCTCACTGCCTCCTGGAACCTCTTTAAATGCCAAAGACAATTTGGCCCTCTCTGCTTTCCTGCGGACTCCATCCTCAAAAGCACCTGTTTTCGCTTTCGGCAGCCTCCGGAGCAAAGAAGACAAACGTCCAGCTTTTGCTGCCACAGCAAAGGTGCCAGCGGGGAAAAGTAATGCTGGTTCTCACTGCCTCCTGGAACCCTTTCAAATGCCACAGACCATTTGGCTCTCTCTGCTTTCCTGCGGACTCCATCCTCAAAAGCACCTGTTTTCGCTTTCGGCAACCTCCGGAGCAAAAAAGACAAACGTCCAGCTTTTGCTGCCACAGCAAAGGTGCCAGCGGGGAAAAGTAATGCTGGTTCTCACTGCCTCCTGGAACCCTTTCAAATGCCACAGACAATTTGGCCCTCTCTGCTTTCCTGCGGACTCCATCCTCAAAAGCACCTGTTTTCGCTTTCGGCAGCCTCCGGAGCAAAAAAGACAAACGTCCAGCTTTTGCTGCCACAGCAAAGGTGCCAGCGGGGAAAAGTAATGCTGGTTCTCACTGCCTCCTGGAACCCTTTCAAATGCCACAGACAATTTGGCCCTCTCTGCTTTCCTGCGGACTCCATCCTCAAAAGCACCTGTTTTCGCTTTCGCCGCCCTCCGGAGCAAAAAAGACAAACGTCCAGCTTTTGCTGCCACAGCAAAGGTGCCAGCGGGGAAAAGTAATGCTGGTTCTCACTGCCTCCTGGAACCCTTTCAAATGCCACAGACAATTTGGCCCTCTCTCCTTTCCTGCGGACTCTATCCTCAAAAGCGCCTTTTTTCACTTTCGGCGCCCTCCGGTGGTAAAAAGACAAACGTCCAGCTTTTGCTGCCGCAGCAAAGGTGCCAGCGGGGAAAAGTAATGCTGGTCCTCACTGCCTCCTGGAACCTTTTTAAATGCCAAAGACAATTTGGCCCTCTCTGCTTTCCTGCGGACTCCATCATCAAAAGCACCTGTTTTCGCTTTGGGCAGCCTCCGGAGCAAAAAAGACAAACGTCCAGCTTTTGCTGCCACAGCAAAGGTGCCAGCGGGGAAAAGTAATGCTGGTTCTCACTGCCTCCTGGAACCCTTTCAAATGCCACAGACAATTTAGCCCTCTCTGCTTTCCTGTGGACTCCATCCTCAAAAGCACCTGTTTTCGCTTTCGGCAGCCTCCGGAGCAAAAAAGACAAACGTCCAGCTTTTGCTGCCACAGCAAAGGTGCCAGCGGGGAAAAGTAATGCTGGTTCTCACTGCCTCCTGGAACCCTTTCAAATGCCACAGACAATTTGGCCCTCTCTGCTTTCCTGTGGACTCTATCCTCAAAAGCGCCTTTTTTCACTTTCGGCGCCCTCCGGTAGTAAAAAGACAAACGTCCAGCTTTTGCTGCCGCAGCAAAGGTGCCAGCGGGGAAAAGTAATGCTGGTCCTCACTGCCTCCTGGAACCTTTTTAAATGCCAAAGACAATTTGGCCCTCTCTGCTTTCCTGCGGACTCCATCATCAAAAGCACCTGTTTTCGCTTTGGGCAGCCTCCGGAGCAAAAAAGACAAACGTCCAGCTTTTGCTGCCACAGCAAAGGTGCCAGCGGGGAAAAGTAATGCTGGTTCTCACTGCCTCCTGGAACCCTTTCAAATGCCACAGACAATTTGGCCCTCTCTGCTTTCCTTCGGACTCCATCCTCAAAAGAACCTATTTTCACTTTCGGCGCCCTCCGGAGCAAAAAAGACAAACGTCCAGCTTTTGCTGCCACAGCAAAGGTGCCAGCGGGGAAAAGTAATGCTGGTTCTCACTGCCTCCTGGAACCCTTTCAAATGCCACAGACAATTTGGCCCTCTCTGCTTTTCTGCGGACTCCATCCTCAAAAGCACCTGTTTTCGCTTTCTGCAGCCTCCGGAGCAAAAAAGACAAACGTCCAGCTTTTGCTGCCACAGCAAAGGTGCCAGCGGGGAAAAGTAATGCTGGTTCTCACTGCCTCCTGGAACCCTTTCAAATGCCACAGACAATTTAGCCCTCTCTGCTTTCCTGTGGACTCCATCCTCAAAAGCACCTGTTTTCGCTTTCGGCAGCCTCCGGAGCAAAAAAGACAAACGTCCAGCTTTTGCTGCCACAGCAAAGGTGCCAGCGGGGAAAAGTAATGCTGGTTCTCACTGCCTCCTGGAACCCTTTCAAATGCCACAGACAATTTGGCCCTCTCTGCTTTCCTGTGGACTCTATCCTCAAAAGCGCCTTTTTTCACTTTCGGCGCCCTCCGGTAGTAAAAAGACAAACGTCCAGCTTTTGCTGCCGCAGCAAAGGTGCCAGCGGGGAAAAGTAATGCTGGTCCTCACTGCCTCCTGGAACCTTTTTAAATGCCAAAGACAATTTGGCCCTCTCTGCTTTCCTGCGGACTCCATCATCAAAAGCACCTGTTTTCGCTTTGGGCAGCCTCCGGAGCAAAAAAGACAAACGTCCAGCTTTTGCTGCCACAGCAAAGGTGCCAGCGGGGAAAAGTAATGCTGGTTCTCACTGCCTCCTGGAACCCTTTCAAATGCCACAGACAATTTAGCCCTCTCTGCTTTCCTGTGGACTCCATCCTCAAAAGCACCTGTTTTCGCTTTCGGCAGCCTCCGGAGCAAAAAAGACAAACGTCCAGCTTTTGCTGCCACAGCAAAGGTGCCAGCGGGGAAAAGTAATGCTGGTTCTCACTGCCTCCTGGAACCCTTTCAAATGCCACAGACAATTTGGCCCTCTCTGCTTTCCTGTGGACTCTATCCTCAAAAGCGCCTTTTTTCACTTTCGGCGCCCTCCGGTAGTAAAAAGACAAACGTCCAGCTTTTGCTGCCGCAGCAAAGGTGCCAGCGGGGAAAAGTAATGCTGGTCCTCACTGCCTCCTGGAACCTTTTTAAATGCCAAAGACAATTTGGCCCTCTCTGCTTTCCTGCGGACTCCATCATCAAAAGCACCTGTTTTCGCTTTGGGCAGCCTCCGGAGCAAAAAAGACAAACGTCCAGCTTTTGCTGCCACAGCAAAGGTGCCAGCGGGGAAAAGTAATGCTGGTTCTCACTGCCTCCTGGAACCCTTTCAAATGCCACAGACAATTTGGCCCTCTCTGCTTTCCTTCGGACTCCATCCTCAAAAGAACCTATTTTCACTTTCGGCGCCCTCCGGAGCAAAAAAGACAAACGTCCAGCTTTTGCTGCCACAGCAAAGGTGCCAGCGGGGAAAAGTAATGCTGGTTCTCACTGCCTCCTGGAACCCTTTCAAATGCCACAGACAATTTGGCCCTCTCTGCTTTTCTGCGGACTCCATCCTCAAAAGCACCTGTTTTCGCTTTCTGCAGCCTCCGGAGCAAAAAAGACAAACGTCCAGCTTTTGCTGCCACAGCAAAGGTGCCAGCGGGGAAAAGTAATGCTGGTTCTCACTGCCTCCTGGAACCCTTTCAAATGCCACAGACAATTTGGCCCTCTCTGCTTTCCTGCAGACTCCATCCTCAAAAGAACCTATTTTCGCTTTCGGCGCCCTCCGGTGGTAAAAAGACAAACGTCCAGCTTTTGCTGCCGCAGCAAAGGTGCCAGCGGGGAAAAGTAATGCTGGTCCTCACTGCCTCCTGGAACCTCTTTAAATGCCAAAGACAATTTGGCCCTCTCTGCTTTCCTGTGGACTCCATCATCAAAAGCACCTGTTTTCGCTTTGGGCAGCCTCCAGAGCAAAAAAGACAAACGTCCAGCTTTTGCTGCCACAGCAAAGGTGCCAGCGGGGAAAAGTAATGCTGGTTCTCACTGCCTCCTGGAACCCTTTCAAATGCCACAGACAATTTAGCCCTCTCTGCTTTCCTGTGGACTCCATCCTCAAAAGCACCTGTTTTCGCTTTCGGCAGCCTCCGGAGCAAAAAAGACAAACGTCCAGCTTTTGCTGCCACAGCAAAGGTGCCAGCGGGGAAAAGTAATGCTGGTTCTCACTGCCTCCTGGAACCCTTTCAAATGCCACAGACAATTTGGCCCTCTCTGCTTTCCTGTGGACTCTATCCTCAAAAGCGCCTTTTTTCACTTTCGGCGCCCTCCGGTAGTAAAAAGACAAACGTCCAGCTTTTGCTGCCGCAGCAAAGGTGCCAGCGGGGAAAAGTAATGCTGGTCCTCACTGCCTCCTGGAACCTCTTTAAATGCCAAAGACAATTTGGCCCTCTCTGCTTTCCTGCGGACTCCATCATCAAAAGCACCTGTTTTCGCTTTGGGCAGCCTCCGGAGCAAAAAAGACAAACGTCCAGCTTTTGCTGCCACAGCAAAGGTGCCAGCGGGGAAAAGTAATGCTGGTTCTCACTGCCTCCTGGAACCCTTTCAAATGCCACAGACAATTTGGCCCTCTCTGCTTTCCTTCGGACTCCATCCTCAAAAGAACCTATTTTCACTTTCGGCGCCCTCCGGAGCAAAAAAGACAAACGTCCAGCTTTTGCTGCCACAGCAAAGGTGCCAGCGGGGAAAAGTAATGCTGGTTCTCACTGCCTCCTGGAACCCTTTCAAATGCCACAGACAATTTGGCCCTCTCTGCTTTTCTGCGGACTCCATCCTCAAAAGCACCTGTTTTCGCTTTGGGCAGCCTCCAGAGCAAAAAAGACAAACGTCCAGCTTTTGCTGCCACAGCAAAGGTGCCAGCGGGGAAAAGTAATGCTGGTTCTCACTGCCTCCTGGAACCCTTTCAAATGCCACAGACAATTTGGCCCTCTCTGCTTTCCTGCGGACTCCATCCTCAAAAGAACCTATTTTCGCTTTCGGCGCCCTCCGGAGCAAAAAAGACAAACGTCCAGCTTTTGCTGCCACAGCAAAGGTACCAGCGGGGAAAAGTAATGCTGGTTCTCACTGCCTCCTGGAACCCTTTCAAATGCCACAGACAATTTGGCCCTCTCTGCTTTCCTGCGGACTCCATCCTCAAAAGCACCTGTTTTCGCTTTCGGCAGCCTCCGGAGCAAAAAAGACAAACGTCCAGCTTTTGCTGCCACAGCAAAGGTGCCAGCGGGGAAAAGTAATGCTGGTTCTCACTGCCTCCTGGAACCCTTTCAAATGCCACAGACAATTTGGCCCTCTCTGCTTTCCTGTGGACTCCATCCTCAAAAGCACCTGTTTTCGCTTTCGGCAACCTCCGGAGCAAAAAAGACAAACGTCCAGCTTTTGCTGCCACAGCAAAGGTGCCAGCGGGGAAAAGTAATGCTGGTTCTCACTGCCTCCTGGAACCCTTTCAAATGCCACAGACAATTTAGCCCTCTCTGCTTTCCTGTGGACTCCATCCTCAAAAGCACCTGTTTTCGCTTTCGGCAGCCTCCGGAGCAAAAAAGACAAACGTCCAGCTTTTGCTGCCACAGCAAAGGTGCCAGCGGGGAAAAGTAATGCTGGTTCTCACTGCCTCCTGGAACCCTTTCAAATGCCACAGACAATTTGGCCCTCTCTGCTTTCCTGTGGACTCTATCCTCAAAAGCGCCTTTTTTCACTTTCGGCGCCCTCCGGTAGTAAAAAGACAAACGTCCAGCTTTTGCTGCCGCAGCAAAGGTGCCAGCGGGGAAAAGTAATGCTGGTCCTCACTGCCTCCTGGAACCTCTTTAAATGCCAAAGACAATTTGGCCCTCTCTGCTTTCCTGCGGACTCCATCATCAAAAGCACCTGTTTTCGCTTTGGGCAGCCTCCGGAGCAAAAAAGACAAACGTCCAGCTTTTGCTGCCACAGCAAAGGTGCCAGCGGGGAAAAGTAATGCTGGTTCTCACTGCCTCCTGGAACCCTTTCAAATGCCACAGACAATTTGGCCCTCTCTGCTTTCCTTCGGACTCCATCCTCAAAAGAACCTATTTTCACTTTCGGCGCCCTCCGGAGCAAAAAAGACAAACGTCCAGCTTTTGCTGCCACAGCAAAGGTGCCAGCGGGGAAAAGTAATGCTGGTTCTCACTGCCTCCTGGAACCCTTTCAAATGCCACAGACAATTTGGCCCCTCTCTGCTTTTCTGCGGACTCCATCCTCAAAAGCACCTGTTTTCGCTTTCGGCAGCCTCCGGAGCAAAAAAGACAAACGTCCAGCTTTTGCTGCCACAGCAAAGGTGCCAGCGGGGAAAAGTAATGCTGGTTCTCACTGCCTCCTGGAACCCTTTCAAATGCCACAGACAATTTGGCCCTCTCTGCTTTCCTGCGGACTCCATCCTCAAAAGAACCTATTTTCGCTTTCGGCGCCCTCCGGAGCAAAAAAGACAAACGTCCAGCTTTTGCTGCCACAGCAAAGGTACCGGCGGGGAAAAGTAATGCTGGTTCTCACTGCCTCCTGGAACCTCTTCAAATGCCACAGACAATTTGGCCCTCTCTGCTTTCCTGCGGACTCCATCCTCAAAAGCACCTGTTTTCGCTTTCGGCAGCCTCCGGAGCAAAAAAGACAAACGTCCAGCTTTTGCTGCCACAGCAAAGGTGCCAGCGGGGAAAAGTAATGCTGGTTCTCACTGCCTCCTGGAATCCTTTCAAATGCCACAGACAATTTGGCCCTCTCTGCTTTCCTTCGGACTCCATCCTCAAAAGAACCTATTTTCGCTTTCGGCGCCCTCCGGAGCAAAAAAGACAAACGTCCAGCTTTTGCTGCCACAGCAAAGGTGCCAGCGGGGAAAAGTAATGCTGGTTCTCACTGCCTCCTGGAATCCTTTCAAATGCCAAAGACAATTTGGCCCTCTCTGCTTTCCTGCGGACTCCATCCTCAAAAGCACCTGTTTTCGCTTTCGGCAGCCTCCGGAGCAAAAAAGACAAACGTCCAGCTTTTGCTGCCACAGCAAAGGTGCCAGCGGTGAAAAGTAATGCTGGTTCTCACTGCCTCCTGGAACCCTTTCAAATGCCACAGACAATTTGGCCCTCTCTGCTTTCCTGCGGACTCCATCCTCAAAAGCACCTGTTTTCGCTTTCGGCAACCTCCAGAGCAAAAAAGACAAACGTCCAGCTTTTGCTGCCACAGCAAAGGTGCCAGCGGGGAAAAGTAATGCTGGTTCTCACTGCCTCCTGGAACCCTTTCAAATGCCACAGACAATTTGGCCCTCTCTGCTTTCCTGCGGACTCTATCCTCAAAAGCGCCTTTTTTCACTTTTGGCGCCCTCCGGTGGTAAAAAGACAAACGTCTAGCTTTTGCTGCCGCAGCAAAGGTGCCAGCGGGGAAAAGTAATGCTGGTCCTCACTGCCTCCTGGAACCTCTTTAAATGCCAAAGACAATTTGGCCCTCTCTGCTTTCCTGCGGACTCCATCATCAAAAGCACCTGTTTTCGCTTTGGGCAGCCTCCGGAGCAAAAAAGACAAACGTCCAGCTTTTGCTGCCACAGCAAAGGTGCCAGCGGGGAAAAGTAATGCTGGTTCTCACTGCCTCCTGGAACCCTTTCAAATGCCACAGACAATTTGGCCCTCTCTGCTTTCCTGCGGACTCCATCCTCAAAAGAACCTGTTTTCGCTTTCGGCGCCCTCCGGAGCAAAAAAGACAAACGTCCAGCTTTTGCTGCCACAGCAAAGGTGCCAGCGGGGAAAAGTAATGCTGGTTCTCACTGCCTCCTGGAACCCTTTCAAATGCCTCAGACAATTTGGCCCTCTCTGCTTTCCTGTGGACTCTATCCTCAAAAGCGCCTTTTTTCACTTTCGGCGCCCTCCGGTAGTAAAAAGACAAACGTCCAGCTTTTGCTGCCGCAGCAAAGGTGCCAGCGGGGAAAAGTAATGCTGGTCCTCACTGCCTCCTGGAACCTCTTTAAATGCCAAAGACAATTTGGCCCTCTCTGCTTTCCTGCGGACTCCATCATCAAAAGCACCTGTTTTCGCTTTCGGCAGCCTCCGGAGCAAAAAAGACAAACGTCCAGCTTTTGCTGCCACAGCAAAGGTGCCAGCGGGGAAAAGTAATGCTGGTTCTCACTGCCTCCTGGAACCCTTTCAAATGCCACAGACAATTTGGCCCTCTCTGCTTTCCTTCGGACTCCATCCTCAAAAGAACCTATTTTCGCTTTCGGCGCCCTCCGGAGCAAAAAAGACAAACGTCCAGCTTTTGCTGCCACAGCAAAGGTGCCAGCGGGGAAAAGTAATGCTGGTTCTCACTGCCTCCTGGAATCCTTTCAAATGCCACAGACAATTTGGCCCTCTCTGCTTTCCTGCGGACTCCATCCTCAAAAGCACCTGTTTTCGCTTTCTGCAGCCTCCGGAGCAAAAAAGACAAACGTCCAGCTTTTGCTGCCACAGCAAAGGAGCCAGCGGGGAAAAGTAATGCTGGTTCTCACTGCCTCCTGGAACCCTTTCAAATGCCACAGACAATTTGGCCCTCTCTGCTTTCCTGCGGACTCCATCCTCAAAAGCACCTGTTTTCGCTTTCGGCAACCTCCGGAGCAAAAAAGACAAACGTCCAGCTTTTGCTGCCACAGCAAAGGTGCCAGCGGGGAAAAGTAATGCTGGTTCTCACTGCCTCCTGGAACCCTTTCAAATGCCACAGACAATTTGGCCCTCTCTGCTTTCCTGCGGACTCTATCCTCAAAAGCGCCTTTTTTCACTTTCGGCGCCCTCCGGTGGTAAAAAGACAAACGTCCAGCTTTTGCTGCCGCAGCAAAGGTGCCAGCGGGGAAAAGTAATGCTGGTCCTCACTGCCTCCTGGAACCTCTTTAAATGCCAAAGACAATTTGGCCCTCTCTGCTTTCCTGCGGACTCCATCATCAAAAGCACCTGTTTTCGCTTTCGGCAGCCTCCGGAGCAAAAAAGACAAACGTCCAGCTTTTGCTGCCACAGCAAAGGTGCCAGTGGGGAAAAGTAATGCTGGTTCTCACTGCCTCCTGGAACCCTTTCAAATGCCTCAGACAATTTGGCCCTCTCTGCTTTCCTTCGGACTCCATCCTCAAAAGAACCTATTTTCGCTTTCGGCGCCCTCCGGAGCAAAAAAGACAAACGTCCAGCTTTTGCTGCCACAGCAAAGGTGCCAGCGGGGAAAAGTAATGCTGGTTCTCACTGCCTCCTGGAACCCTTTCAAATGCCACAGACAATTTGGCCCTCTCTGCTTTTCTGCGGACTCCATCCTCAAAAGCACCTGTTTTCGCTTTCGGCAGCCTCCGGAGCAAAAAAGACAAACGTCCAGCTTTTGCTGCCACAGCAAAGGTGCCAGCGGGGAAAAGTAATGCTGGTTCTCACTGCCTCCTGGAACCCTTTCAAATGCCTCAGACAATTTGGCCCTCTCTGCTTTCCTGCGGACTCTATCCTCAAAAGCGCCTTTTTTCACTTTCGGCGCCCTCCGGTGGTAAAAAGACAAACGTCCAGCTTTTGCTGCCGCAGCAAAGGTGCCAGCGGGGAAAAGTAATGCTGGTCCTCACTGCCTCCTGGAACCTCTTTAAATGCCAAAGACAATTTGGCCCTCTCTGCTTTCCTGCGGACTCCATCATCAAAAGCACCTGTTTTCGCTTTCGGCAGCCTCCGGAGCAAAAAAGACAAACGTCCAGCTTTTGCTGCCACAGCAAAGGTGCCAGTGGGGAAAAGTAATGCTGGTTCTCACTGCGTCCTGGAACCCTTTCAAATGCCTCAGACAATTTGGCCCTCTCTGCTTTCCTTCGGACTCCATCCTCAAAAGAACCTATTTTCGCTTTCGGCGCCCTCCGGAGCAAAAAAGACAAACGTCCAGCTTTTGCTGCCACAGCAAAGGTGCCAGCGGGGAAAAGTAATGCTGGTTCTCACTGCCTCCTGGAACCCTTTCAAATGCCACAGACAATTTGGCCCTCTCTGCTTTTCTGCGGACTCCATCCTCAAAAGCACCTGTTTTCGCTTTCGGCAGCCTCCGGAGCAAAAAAGACAAACGTCCAGCTTTTGCTGCCACAGCAAAGGTGCCAGCGGGGAAAAGTAATGCTGGTTCTCACTGCCTCCTGGAACCCTTTCAAATGCCTCAGACAATTTGGCCCTCTCTGCTTTCCTGTGGACTCTATCCTCAAAAGCGCCTTTTTTCACTTTCGGCGCCCTCCGGTAGTAAAAAGACAAACGTCCAGCTTTTGCTGCCACAGCAAAGGTGCCAGCGGGGAAAAGTAATGCTGGTCCTCACTGCCTCCTGGAACCTCTTTAAATGCCAAAGACAATTTGGCCCTCTCTGCTTTCCTGCGGACTCCATCATCAAAAGCACCTGTTTTCGCTTTCGGCAGCCTCCGGAGCAAAAAAGACAAACGTCCAGCTTTTGCTGCCACAGCAAAGGTGCCAGCGGGGAAAAGTAATGCTGGTTCTCACTGCCTCCTGGAACCCTTTCAAATGCCACAGACAATTTGGCCCTCTCTGCTTTCCTGCGGACTCCATCCTCAAAAGAACCTATTTTCGCTTTCGGCGCCCTCCGGAGCAAAAAAGACAAACGTCCAGCTTTTGCTGCCACAGCAAAGGTGCCAGCGGGGAAAAGTAATGCTGGTTCTCACTGCCTCCTGGAACCCTTTCAAATGCCACAGACAATTTGGCCCTCTCTGCTTTCCTGCGGACTCCATCCTCAAAAGCACCTGTTTTCGCTTTCGGCAACCTCCGGAGCAAAAAAGACAAACGTCCAGCTTTTGCTGCCACAGCAAAGGTGCCAGCGGGGAAAAGTAATGCTGGTTCTCACTGCCTCCTGGAACCCTTTCAAATGCCACAGACAATTTGGCCCTCTCTGCTTTCCTGCGGACTCTATCCTCAAAAGCGCCTTTTTTCACTTTCGGCGCCCTCCGGTGGTAAAAAGACAAACGTCCAGCTTTTGCTGCCGCAGCAAAGGTGCCAGCGGGGAAAAGTAATGCTGGTCCTCACTGCCTCCTGGAACCTCTTTAAATGCCACAGACAATTTGGCCCTCTCTGCTTTCCTGCGGACTCCATCCTCAAAAGAACCTATTTTCGCTTTCGGCGCCCTCCGGAGCAAAAAAGACAAACGTCCAGCTTTTGCTGCCACAGCAAAGGTGCCAGCGGGGAAAAGTAATGCTGGTTCTCACTGCCTCCTGGAACCCTTTCAAATGCCTCAGACAATTTGGCCCTCTCTGCTTTCCTCTGGACTCTATCCTCAAAAGCGCCTTTTTTCACTTTCGGCGCCCTCCGGTAGTAAAAAGACAAACGTCCAGCTTTTGCTGCCGCAGCAAAGGTGCCAGCGGGGAAAAGTAATGCTGGTCCTCACTGCCTCCTGGAACCTCTTTAAATGCCAAAGACAATTTGGCCCTCTCTGCTTTCCTGCGGACTCCATCATCAAAAGCACCTGTTTTCGCTTTCGGCAGCCTCCGGAGCAAAAAAGACAAACGTCCAGCTTTTGCTGCCACAGCAAAGGTGCCAGCGGGGAAAAGTAATGCTGGTTCTCACTGCCTCCTGGAACCCTTTCAAATGCCACAGACAATTTGGCCGTCTCTGCTTTCCTTCGGACTCCATCCTCAAAAGAACCTATTTTCGCTTTCGGCGCCCTCCGGAGCAAAAAAGACAAACGTCCAGCTTTTGCTGCCACAGCAAAGGTGCCAGCGGGGAAAAGTAATGCTGGTTCTCACTGCCTCCTGGAATCCTTTCAAATGCCACAGACAATTTGGCCCTCTCTGCTTTCCTGCGGACTCCATCCTCAAAAGCACCTGTTTTCGCTTTCTGCAGCCTCCGGAGCAAAAAAGACAAACGTCCAGCTTTTGCTGCCACAGCAAAGGTGCCAGCGGGGAAAAGTAATGCTGGTTCTCACTGCCTCCTGGAACCCTTTCAAATGCCTCAGACAATTTGGCCCTCTCTGCTTTCCTGCGGACTCTATCCTCAAAAGCGCCTTTTTTCACTTTCGGCGCCCTCCGGTGGTAAAAATACAAACGTCCAGCTTTTGCTGCCGCAGCAAAGGTGCCAGCGGGGAAAAGTAATGCTGGTCCTCACTGCCTCCTGGAACCTCTTTAAATGCCAAAGACAATTTGGCCCTCTCTGCTTTCCTGCGGACTCCATCATCAAAAGCACCTGTTTTCGCTTTCGGCAGCCTCCGGAGCAAAAAAGACAAACGTCCAGCTTTTGCTGCCACAGCAAAGGTGCCAGTGGGGAAAAGTAATGCTGGTTCTCACTGCCTCCTGGAACCCTTTCAAATGCCTCAGACAATTTGGCCCTCTCTGCTTTCCTTCGGACTCCATCCTCAAAAGAACCTATTTTCGCTTTCGGCGCCCTCCGGAGCAAAAAAGACAAACGTCCAGCTTTTGCTGCCACAGCAAAGGTGCCAGCGGGGAAAAGTAATGCTGGTTCTCACTGCCTCCTGGAACCCTTTCAAATGCCACAGACAATTTGGCCCTCTCTGCTTTTCTGCGGACTCCATCCTCAAAAGCACCTGTTTTCGCTTTCGGCAGCCTCCGGAGCAAAAAAGACAAACGTCCAGCTTTTGCTGCCACAGCAAAGGTGCCAGCGGGGAAAAGTAATGCTGGTTCTCACTGCCTCCTGGAACCCTTTCAAATGCCTCAGACAATTTGGCCCTCTCTGCTTTCCTGTGGACTCTATCCTCAAAAGCGCCTTTTTTCACTTTCGGCGCCCTCCGGTAGTAAAAAGACAAACGTCCAGCTTTTGCTGCCACAGCAAAGGTGCCAGCGGGGAAAAGTAATGCTGGTCCTCACTGCCTCCTGGAACCTCTTTAAATGCCAAAGACAATTTGGCCCTCTCTGCTTTCCTGCGGACTCCATCATCAAAAGCACCTGTTTTCGCTTTCGGCAGCCTCCGGAGCAAAAAAGACAAACGTCCAGCTTTTGCTGCCACAGCAAAGGTGCCAGCGGGGAAAAGTAATGCTGGTTCTCACTGCCTCCTGGAACCCTTTCAAATGCCACAGACAATTTGGCCCTCTCTGCTTTCCTGCGGACTCCATCCTCAAAAGAACCTATTTTCGCTTTCGGCGCCCTCCGGAGCAAAAAAGACAAACGTCCAGCTTTTGCTGCCACAGCAAAGGTGCCAGCGGGGAAAAGTAATGCTGGTTCTCACTGCCTCCTGGAACCCTTTCAAATGCCTCAGACAATTTGGCCCTCTCTGCTTTCCTGTGGACTCTATCCTCAAAAGCGCCTTTTTTCACTTTCGGCGCCCTCCGGTAGTAAAAAGACAAACGTCCAGCTTTTGCTGCCACAGCAAAGGTGCCAGCGGGGAAAAGTAATGCTGGTCCTCACTGCCTCCTGGAACCTCTTTAAATGCCAAAGACAATTTGGCCCTCTCTGCTTTCCTGCGGACTCCATCATCAAAAGCACCTGTTTTCGCTTTGGGCAGCCTCCGGAGCAAAAAAGACAAACGTCCAGCTTTTGCTGCCACAGCAAAGGTGCCAGTGGGGAAAAGTAATGCTGGTTCTCACTGCCTCCTGGAACCCTTTCAAATGCCACAGACAATTTGGCCCTCTCTGCTTTCCTGCGGACTCCATCCTCAAAAGAACCTATTTTCGCTTTCGGCGCCCTCCGGAGCAAAAAAGACAAACGTCCAGCTTTTGCTGCCACAGCAAAGGTGCCAGCGGGGAAAAGTAATGCTGGTTCTCACTGCCTCCTGGAACCCTTTCAAATGCCACAGACAATTTGGCCCTCTCTGCTTTTCTGCGGACTCCATCCTCAAAAGCACCTGTTTTCGCTTTCGGCAGCCTCCGGAGCAAAAAAGACAAACGTCCAGCTTTTGCTGCCACAGCAAAGGTGCCAGCGGGGAAAAGTAATGCTGGTTCTCACTGCCTCCTGGAACCCTTTCAAATGCCACAGACAATTTGGCCCTCTCTGCTTTCCTGCGGACTCCATCCTCAAAAGAACCTATTTTCGCTTTCGGCGCCCTCCGGAGCAAAAAAGACAAACGTCCAGCTTTTGCTGCCACAGCAAAGGTGCCAGCGGGGAAAAGTAATGCTGGTTCTCACTGCCTCCTGGAACCCTTTCAAATGCCACAGACAATTTGGCCCTCTCTGCTTTCCTGCGGACTCCATCCTCAAAAGCACCTGTTTTCGCTTTCGGCAACCTCCGGAGCAAAAAAGACAAACGTCCAGCTTTTGCTGCCACAGCAAAGGTGCCAGCGGGGAAAAGTAATGCTGGTTCTCACTGCCTCCTGGAACCCTTTCAAATGCCACAGACAATTTGGCCCTCTCTGCTTTCCTGCGGACTCTATCCTCAAAAGCGCCTTTTTTCACTTTCGGCGCCCTCCGGTGGTAAAAAGACAAACGTCCAGCTTTTGCTGCCGCAGCAAAGGTGCCAGCGGGGAAAAGTAATGCTGGTCCTCACTGCCTCCTGGAACCTCTTTAAATGCCACAGACAATTTGGCCCTCTCTGCTTTCCTGCGGACTCCATCCTCAAAAGAACCTATTTTCGCTTTCGGCGCCCTCCGGAGCAAAAAAGACAAACGTCCAGCTTTTGCTGCCACAGCAAAGGTGCCAGCGGGGAAAAGTAATGCTGGTTCTCACTGCCTCCTGGAACCCTTTCAAATGCCTCAGACAATTTGGCCCTCTCTGCTTTCCTCTGGACTCTATCCTCAAAAGCGCCTTTTTTCACTTTCGGCGCCCTCCGGTAGTAAAAAGACAAACGTCCAGCTTTTGCTGCCGCAGCAAAGGTGCCAGCGGGGAAAAGTAATGCTGGTCCTCACTGCCTCCTGGAACCTCTTTAAATGCCAAAGACAATTTGGCCCTCTCTGCTTTCCTGCGGACTCCATCATCAAAAGCACCTGTTTTCGCTTTCGGCAGCCTCCGGAGCAAAAAAGACAAACGTCCAGCTTTTGCTGCCACAGCAAAGGTGCCAGCGGGGAAAAGTAATGCTGGTTCTCACTGCCTCCTGGAACCCTTTCAAATGCCACAGACAATTTGGCCGTCTCTGCTTTCCTTCGGACTCCATCCTCAAAAGAACCTATTTTCGCTTTCGGCGCCCTCCGGAGCAAAAAAGACAAACGTCCAGCTTTTGCTGCCACAGCAAAGGTGCCAGCGGGGAAAAGTAATGCTGGTTCTCACTGCCTCCTGGAATCCTTTCAAATGCCACAGACAATTTGGCCCTCTCTGCTTTCCTGCGGACTCCATCCTCAAAAGCACCTGTTTTCGCTTTCTGCAGCCTCCGGAGCAAAAAAGACAAACGTCCAGCTTTTGCTGCCACAGCAAAGGTGCCAGCGGGGAAAAGTAATGCTGGTTCTCACTGCCTCCTGGAACCCTTTCAAATGCCACAGACAATTTGGCCCTCTCTGCTTTCCTGCGGACTCCATCCTCAAAAGCACCTGTTTTCGCTTTCGGCAACCTCCGGAGCAAAAAA
This sequence comes from Vanellus vanellus, assembly GCF_965231255.1. Classification (NCBI taxonomy): domain Eukaryota; kingdom Metazoa; phylum Chordata; class Aves; order Charadriiformes; family Charadriidae; genus Vanellus; species Vanellus vanellus. The sequence continues at coordinate 122,611 of NW_028127925.1, forward strand.
GACAAACGTCCAGCTTTTGCTGCCACAGCAAAGGTGCCAGCGGGGAAAAGTAATGCTGGTTCTCACTGCCTCCTGGAACCCTTTCAAATGCCACAGACAATTTGGCCCTCTCTGCTTTCCTGCGGACTCTATCCTCAAAAGCGCCTTTTTTCACTTTCGGCGCCCTCCGGTGGTAAAAAGACAAACGTCCAGCTTTTGCTGCCGCAGCAAAGGTGCCAGCGGGGAAAAGTAATGCTGGTCCTCACTGCCTCCTGGAACCTCTTTAAATGCCAAAGACAATTTGGCCCTCTCTGCTTTCCTGCGGACTCCATCATCAAAAGCACCTGTTTTCGCTTTGGGCAGCCTCCGGAGCAAAAAAGACAAACGTCCAGCTTTTGCTGCCACAGCAAAGGTGCCAGTGGGGAAAAGTAATGCTGGTTCTCACTGCCTCCTGGAACCCTTTCAAATGCCTCAGACAATTTGGCCTTCTCTGCTTTCCTTCGGACTCCATCCTCAAAAGAACCTATTTTCGCTTTCGGCGCCCTCCGGAGCAAAAAAGACAAACGTCCAGCTTTTGCTGCCACAGCAAAGGTGCCAGCGGGGAAAAGTAATGCTGGTTCTCACTGCCTCCTGGAACCCTTTCAAATGCCACAGACAATTTGGCCCTCTCTGCTTTTCTGCGGACTCCATCCTCAAAAGCACCTGTTTTCGCTTTCGGCAGCCTCCGGAGCAAAAAAGACAAACGTCCAGGTTTTGCTGCCACAGCAAAGGTGCCAGCGGGGAAAAGTAATGCTGGTTCTCACTGCCTCCTGGAACCCTTTCAAATGCCTCAGACAATTTGGCCCTCTCTGCTTTCCTGCGAACTCCATCCTCAAAAGAACCTATTTTCGCTTTCGGCGCCCTCCGGAGCAAAAAAGACAAACGTCCAGCTTTTGCTGCCACAGCAAAGGTAGCAGCGGGGAAAAGTAATGCTGGTTCTCACTGCCTCCTGGAACCTCTTCAAATGCCACAGACAATTTGGCCCTCTCTGCTTTCCTGTGGACTCCATCCTCAAAAGCACCTGTTTTCGCTTTCGGCAGCCTCCGGAGCAAAAAAGACAAACGTCCAGCTTTTGCTGCCACAGCAAAGGTGCCAGCGGGGAAAAGTAATGCTGGTTCTCACTGCCTCCTGGAACCCTTTCAAATGCCACAGACAATTTGGCCCTCTCTGCTTTCCTGCGGACTCCATCCTCAAAAGAACCTATTTTCGCTTTCGGCGCCCTCCGGAGCAAAAAAGACAAACGTCCAGCTTTTGCTGCCACAGCAAAGGTGCCAGCGGGGAAAAGTAATGCTGGTTCTCACTGCCTCCTGGAACCCTTTCAAATGCCTCAGACAATTTGGCCCTCTCTGCTTTCCTGTGGACTCTATCCTCAAAAGCGCATTTTTTCACTTTCGGCGCCCTCCGGTAGTAAAAAGACAAACGTCCAGCTTTTGCTGCCGCAGCAAAGGTGCCAGCGGGGAAAAGTAATGCTGGTCCTCACTGCCTCCTGGAACCTCTTTAAATGCCAAAGACAATTTGGCCCTCTCTGCTTTCCTGCGGACTCCATCATCAAAAGCACCTGTTTTCGCTTTCGGCAGCCTCCGGAGCAAAAAAGACAAACGTCCAGCTTTTGCTGCCACAGCAAAGGTGCCAGCGGGGAAAAGTAATGCTGGTTCTCACTGCCTCCTGGAACCCTTTCAAATGCCACAGACAATTTGGCCCTCTCTGCTTTCCTGCGGACTCCATCCTCAAAAGAACCTATTTTCGCTTTCGGCGCCCTCCGGAGCAAAAAAGACAAACGTCCAGCTTTTGCTGCCACAGCAAAGGTGCCAGCGGGGAAAAGTAATGCTGGTTCTCACTGCCTCCTGGAATCCTTTCAAATGCCACAGACAATTTGGCCCTCTCTGCTTTCCTGCGGACTCCATCCTCAAAAGCACCTGTTTTCGCTTTCGGCAGCCTCCGGAGCAAAAAAGACAAACGTCCAGCTTTTGCTGCCACAGCAAAGGTGCCAGCGGGGAAAAGTAATGCTGGTTCTCACTGCCTCCTGGAACCCTTTCAAATGCCACAGACAATTTGGCCCTCTCTGCTTTCCTGCGGACTCCATCCTCAAAAGCACCTGTTTTCGCTTTCGGCAACCTCCGGAGCAAAAAAGACAAACGTCCAGCTTTTGCTGCCACAGCAAAGGTGCCAGCGGGGAAAAGTAATGCTGGTTCTCACTGCCTCCTGGAACCCTTTCAAATGCCACAGACAATTTGGCCCTCTCTGCTTTCCTGCGGACTCTATCCTCAAAAGCGCCTTTTTTCACTTTCGGCGCCCTCCGGTGGTAAAAAGACAAACGTCCAGCTTTTGCTGCCGCAGCAAAGGTGCCAGCGGGGAAAAGTAATGCTGGTCCTCACTGCCTCCTGGAACCTCTTTAAATGCCAAAGACAATTTGGCCCTCTCTGCTTTCCTGCGGACTCCATCATCAAAAGCACCTGTTTTCGCTTTGGGCAGCCTCCGGAGCAAAAAAGACAAACGTCCAGCTTTTGCTGCCACAGCAAAGGTGCCAGCGGGGAAAAGTAATGCTGGTTCTCACTGCCTCCTGGAACCCTTTCAAATGCCACAGACAATTTGGCCCTCTCTGCTTTCCTGCGGACTCCATCCTCAAAAGAACCTATTTTCGCTTTCGGCGCCCTCCGGAGCAAAAAAGACAAACGTCCAGCTTTTGCTGCCACAGCAAAGGTGCCAGCGGGGAAAAGTAATGCTGGTTCTCACTGCCTCCTGGAACCCTTTCAAATGCCACAGACAATTTGGCCCTCTCTGCTTTCCTGCGGACTCCATCCTCAAAAGCACCTGTTTTCGCTTTCGGCAGCCTCCGGAGCAAAAAAGACAAACGTCCAGCTTTTGCTGCCACAGCAAAGGTGCCAGCGGGGAAAAGTAATGCTGGTTCTCACTGCCTCCTGGAACCCTTTCAAATGCCACAGACAATTTGGCCCTCTCTGCTTTCCTGCGGACTCCATCCTCAAAAGAACCTATTTTCGCTTTCGGCGCCCTCCGGAGCAAAAAAGACAAACGTCCAGCTTTTGCTGCCACAGCAAAGGTGCCAGCGGGGAAAAGTAATGCTGGTTCTCACTGCCTCCTGGAACCCTTTCAAATGCCACAGACAATTTGGCCCTCTCTGCTTTCCTGCGGACTCCATCCTCAAAAGCACCTGTTTTCGCTTTCGGCAACCTCCGGAGCAAAAAAGACAAACGTCCAGCTTTTGCTGCCACAGCAAAGGTGCCAGCGGGGAAAAGTAATGCTGGTTCTCACTGCCTCCTGGAACCCTTTCAAATGCCACAGACAATTTGGCCCTCTCTGCTTTCCTGCGGACTCCATCCTCAAAAGAACCTATTTTCGCTTTCGGCGCCCTCCGGAGCAAAAAAGACAAACGTCCAGCTTTTGCTGCCACAGCAAAGGTGCCAGCGGGGAAAAGTAATGCTGGTTCTCACTGCCTCCTGGAACCCTTTCAAATGCCACAGACAATTTGGCCCTCTCTGCTTTTCTGCGGACTCCATCCTCAAAAGCACCTGTTTTCGCTTTCGGCAGCCTCCGGAGCAAAAAAGACAAACGTCCAGCTTTTGCTGCCACAGCAAAGGTGCCAGCGGGGAAAAGTAATGCTGGTTCTCACTGCCTCCTGGAACCCTTTCAAATGCCACAGACAATTTGGCCCTCTCTGCTTTCCTGCGGACTCCATCCTCAAAAGAACCTATTTTCGCTTTCGGCGCCCTCCGGAGCAAAAAAGACAAACGTCCAGCTTTTGCTGCCACAGCAAAGGTACCAGCGGGGAAAAGTAATGCTGGTTCTCACTGCCTCCTGGAACCTCTTCAAATGCCACAGACAATTTGGCCCTCTCTGCTTTCCTGTGGACTCCATCCTCAAAAGCACCTGTTTTCGCTTTCGGCAGCCTCCGGAGCAAAAAAGACAAACGTCCAGCTTTTGCTGCCACAGCAAAGGTGCCAGCGGGGAAAAGTAATGCTGGTTCTCACTGCCTCCTGGAACCCTTTCAAATGCCACAGACAATTTGGCCCTCTCTGCTTTCCTGTGGACTCCATCCTCAAAAGCACCTGTTTTCGCTTTCGGCAGCCTCTGGAGCAAAAAAGACAAACGTCCAGCTTTTGCTGCCACAGCAAAGGTGCCAGCGGGGAAAAGTAATGCTGGTTCTCACTGCCTCCTGGAACCCTTTCAAATGCCACAGACAATTTGGCCCTCTCTGCTTTTCTGCGGACTCCATCCTCAAAAGCACCTGTTTTCGCTTTCGGCAGCCTCCGGAGCAAAAAAGACAAACGTCCAGGTTTTGCTGCCACAGCAAAGGTGCCAGCGGGGAAAAGTAATGCTGGTTCTCACTGCCTCCTGGAACCCTTTCAAATGCCTCAGACAATTTGGCCCTCTCTGCTTTCCTGCGAACTCCATCCTCAAAAGAACCTATTTTCGCTTTCGGCGCCCTCCGGAGCAAAAAAGACAAACGTCCAGCTTTTGCTGCCACAGCAAAGGTAGCAGCGGGGAAAAGTAATGCTGGTTCTCACTGCCTCCTGGAACCTCTTCAAATGCCACAGACAATTTGGCCCTCTCTGCTTTCCTGTGGACTCCATCCTCAAAAGCACCTGTTTTCGCTTTCGGCAGCCTCCGGAGCAAAAAAGACAAACGTCCAGCTTTTGCTGCCACAGCAAAGGTGCCAGCGGGGAAAAGTAATGCTGGTTCTCACTGCCTCCTGGAACCCTTTCAAATGCCACAGACAATTTGGCCCTCTCTGCTTTCCTGCGGACTCCATCCTCAAAAGAACCTATTTTCGCTTTCGGCGCCCTCCGGAGCAAAAAAGACAAACGTCCAGCTTTTGCTGCCACAGCAAAGGTGCCAGCGGGGAAAAGTAATGCTGGTTCTCACTGCCTCCTGGAACCCTTTCAAATGCCTCAGACAATTTGGCCCTCTCTGCTTTCCTGTGGACTCTATCCTCAAAAGCGCATTTTTTCACTTTCGGCGCCCTCCGGTAGTAAAAAGACAAACGTCCAGCTTTTGCTGCCGCAGCAAAGGTGCCAGCGGGGAAAAGTAATGCTGGTCCTCACTGCCTCCTGGAACCTCTTTAAATGCCAAAGACAATTTGGCCCTCTCTGCTTTCCTGCGGACTCCATCATCAAAAGCACCTGTTTTCGCTTTCGGCAGCCTCCGGAGCAAAAAAGACAAACGTCCAGCTTTTGCTGCCACAGCAAAGGTGCCAGCGGGGAAAAGTAATGCTGGTTCTCACTGCCTCCTGGAACCCTTTCAAATGCCACAGACAATTTGGCCCTCTCTGCTTTCCTGCGGACTCCATCCTCAAAAGAACCTATTTTCGCTTTCGGCGCCCTCCGGAGCAAAAAAGACAAACGTCCAGCTTTTGCTGCCACAGCAAAGGTGCCAGCGGGGAAAAGTAATGCTGGTTCTCACTGCCTCCTGGAATCCTTTCAAATGCCACAGACAATTTGGCCCTCTCTGCTTTCCTGCGGACTCCATCCTCAAAAGCACCTGTTTTCGCTTTCGGCAGCCTCCGGAGCAAAAAAGACAAACGTCCAGCTTTTGCTGCCACAGCAAAGGTGCCAGCGGGGAAAAGTAATGCTGGTTCTCACTGCCTCCTGGAACCCTTTCAAATGCCACAGACAATTTGGCCCTCTCTGCTTTCCTGCGGACTCCATCCTCAAAAGCACCTGTTTTCGCTTTCGGCAACCTCCGGAGCAAAAAAGACAAACGTCCAGCTTTTGCTGCCACAGCAAAGGTGCCAGCGGGGAAAAGTAATGCTGGTTCTCACTGCCTCCTGGAACCCTTTCAAATGCCACAGACAATTTGGCCCTCTCTGCTTTCCTGCGGACTCTATCCTCAAAAGCGCCTTTTTTCACTTTCGGCGCCCTCCGGTGGTAAAAAGACAAACGTCCAGCTTTTGCTGCCGCAGCAAAGGTGCCAGCGGGGAAAAGTAATGCTGGTCCTCACTGCCTCCTGGAACCTCTTTAAATGCCAAAGACAATTTGGCCCTCTCTGCTTTCCTGCGGACTCCATCATCAAAAGCACCTGTTTTCGCTTTGGGCAGCCTCCGGAGCAAAAAAGACAAACGTCCAGCTTTTGCTGCCACAGCAAAGGTGCCAGCGGGGAAAAGTAATGCTGGTTCTCACTGCCTCCTGGAACCCTTTCAAATGCCACAGACAATTTGGCCCTCTCTGCTTTCCTGCGGACTCCATCCTCAAAAGAACCTATTTTCGCTTTCGGCGCCCTCCGGAGCAAAAAAGACAAACGTCCAGCTTTTGCTGCCACAGCAAAGGTGCCAGCGGGGAAAAGTAATGCTGGTTCTCACTGCCTCCTGGAACCCTTTCAAATGCCACAGACAATTTGGCCCTCTCTGCTTTCCTGCGGACTCCATCCTCAAAAGCACCTATTTTCGCTTTCGGCGCCCTCCGGAGCAAAAAAGACAAACGTCCAGCTTTTGCTGCCACAGCAAAGGTGCCAGCGGGGAAAAGTAATGCTGGTTCTCACTGCCTCCTGGAACCCTTTCAAATGCCACAGACAATTTGGCCCTCTCTGCTTTCCTGCGGACTCCATCCTCAAAAGCACCTGTTTTCGCTTTCGGCAACCTCCGGAGCAAAAAAGACAAACGTCCAGCTTTTGCTGCCACAGCAAAGGTGCCAGCGGGGAAAAGTAATGCTGGTTCTCACTGCCTCCTGGAACCCTTTCAAATGCCACAGACAATTTGGCCCTCTCTGCTTTCCTGCGGACTCCATCCTCAAAAGAACCTATTTTCGCTTTCGGCGCCCTCCGGAGCAAAAAAGACAAACGTCCAGCTTTTGCTGCCACAGCAAAGGTGCCAGCGGGGAAAAGTAATGCTGGTTCTCACTGCCTCCTGGAACCCTTTCAAATGCCACAGACAATTTGGCCCTCTCTGCTTTTCTGCGGACTCCATCCTCAAAAGCACCTGTTTTCGCTTTCGGCAGCCTCCGGAGCAAAAAAGACAAACGTCCAGCTTTTGCTGCCACAGCAAAGGTGCCAGCGGGGAAAAGTAATGCTGGTTCTCACTGCCTCCTGGAACCCTTTCAAATGCCACAGACAATTTGGCCCTCTCTGCTTTCCTGCGGACTCCATCCTCAAAAGAACCTATTTTCGCTTTCGGCGCCCTCCGGAGCAAAAAAGACAAACGTCCAGCTTTTGCTGCCACAGCAAAGGTACCAGCGGGGAAAAGTAATGCTGGTTCTCACTGCCTCCTGGAACCTCTTCAAATGCCACAGACAATTTGGCCCTCTCTGCTTTCCTGTGGACTCCATCCTCAAAAGCACCTGTTTTCGCTTTCGGCAGCCTCCGGAGCAAAAAAGACAAACGTCCAGCTTTTGCTGCCACAGCAAAGGTGCCAGCGGGGAAAAGTAATGCTGGTTCTCACTGCCTCCTGGAACCCTTTCAAATGCCACAGACAATTTGGCCCTCTCTGCTTTCCTGTGGACTCCATCCTCAAAAGCACCTGTTTTCGCTTTCGGCAGCCTCTGGAGCAAAAAAGACAAACGTCCAGCTTTTGCTGCCACAGCAAAGGTGCCAGCGGGGAAAAGTAATGCTGGTTCTCACTGCCTCCTGGAACCCTTTCAAATGCCTCAGACAATTTGGCCCTCTCTGCTTTCCTGTGGACTCTATCCTCAAAAGCGCCTTTTTTCACTTTCGGCGCCCTCCGGTAGTAAAAAGACAAACGTACAGCTTTTGCTGCCGCAGCAAAAGTGCCAGCGGGGAAAAGTAATGCTGGTCCTCACTGCCTCCTGGAACCTCTTTAAATGCCAAAAACAATTTGGCCCTCTCTGCTTTCCTGCGGACTCCATCCTCAAAAGCACCTGTTTTCGCTTTCGGCAGCCTCCGGAGCAAAAAAGACAAACGTCCAGCTTTTGCTGCCACAGCAAAGGTGCCAGCGGGGAAAAGTAATGCTGGTTCTCACTGCCTCCTGGAACTCCTTCAAATGCCACAGACAATTTGGCTCTCTCTGCTTTCCTGCGGACTCCATCCTCAAAAGCACCTGTTTTCGCTTTCGGCAACCTCCGGAGCAAAAAAGACAAACGTCCAGCTTTTGCTGCCACAGCAAAGGTACCAGCGGGGAAAAGTAATGCTGGTTCTCACTGCCTCCTGGAACCTCTTCAAATGCCACAGACAATTTGGCCCTCTCTGCTTTCCTGTGGACTCCATCCTCAAAAGCAGCTGTTTTCGCTTTCGTCAGCCTCCGGAGCAAAAAAGACAAACGTCCAGCTTTTGCTGCCACAGCAAAGGTGCCAGCGGGGAAAAGTAATGCTGGTTCTCACTGCCTCCTGGAACCCTTTCAAATGCCACAGACAATTTGGCCCTCTCTGCTTTCCTGCGGACTCCATCCTCAAAAGCACCTGTTTTCGCTTTCGGCAACCTCCAGAGCAAAAAAGACAAACGTCCAGCTTTTGCTGCCACAGCAAAGGTGCCAGCGGTGAAAAGTAATGCTGGTTCTCACTGCCTCCTGGAACCCTTTCAAATGCCACAGACAATTTGGCCCTCTCTGCTTTCCTGTGGACTCTATCCTCAAAAGCGCCTTTTTTCACTTTCGGCGCCCTCCGGTGGTAAAAAGACAAACGTCCAGCTTTTGCTGCCGCAGCAAAGGTGCCAGCGGGGAAAAGTAATGCTGGTCCTCACTGCCTCCTGGAACCTCTTTAAATGCCAAAGACAATTTGGCCCTCTCTGCTTTCCTGCGGACTCCATCATCAAAAGCACCTGTTTTCGCTTTGGGCAGCCTCCGGAGCAAAAAAGACAAACGTCCAGCTTTTGCTGCCACAGCAAAGGTGCCAGTGGGCAAAAGTAATGCTGGTTCTCACTGCCTCCTGGAACCCTTTCAAATGCCACAGACAATTTGGCCCTCTCTGCTTTCCTGCGGACTCCATCCTCAAAAGAACCTATTTTCGCTTTCGGCGCCCTCCGGAGCAAAAAAGACAAACGTCCAGCTTTTGCTGCCACAGCAAAGGTACCAGCGGGGAAAAGGAATGCTGGTTCTCACTGCCTCCTGGAACCCTTTCAAATGCCACAGACAATTTGGCCCTCTCTGCTTTCCTGTGGACTCCATCCTCAAAAGCACCTGTTTTCGCTTTCGGCAACCTCCGGAGCAAAAAAGACAAACGTCCAGCTTTTGCTGCCACAGCAAAGGTGCCAGCGGGGAAAAGTAATGCTGGTTCTCACTGCCTCCTGGAACCCTTTCAAATGCCTCAGACAATTTGGCCCTCTCTGCTTTCCTGTGGACTCTATCCTCAAAAGCGCCTTTTTTCACTTTCGGCGCCCTCCGGTAGTAAAAAGACAAACGTCCAGCTTTTGCTGCCGCAGCAAAGGTGCCAGCGGGGAAAAGTAATGCTGGTCCTCACTGCCTCCTGGAACCTCTTTAAATGCCAAAGACAATTTGGCCCTCTCTGCTTTCCTGCGGACTCCATCATCAAAAGTACCTGTTTTCGCTTTGGGCAGCCTCCGGAGCAAAAAAGACAAACGTCCAGCTTTTGCTGCCACAGCAAAGGTGCCAGCGGGGAAAAGTAATGCTGGTTCTCACTGCCTCCTGGAACCCTTTCAAATGCCACAGACAATTTGGCCCTCTCTGCTTTCCTGCGGACTCCATCCTCAAAAGAACCTATTTTCGCTTTCGGCAACCTCCGGAGCAAAAAAGACAAACGTCCAGCTTTTGCTGCCACAGCAAAGGTGCCAGCGGGGAAAAGTAATGCTGGTTCTCACTGCCTCCTGGAACCCTTTCAAATGCCTCAGACAATTTGGCCCTCTCTGCTTTCCTGTGGACTCTATCCTCAAAAGCGCCTTTTTTCACTTTCGGCGCCCTCCGGTAGTAAAAAGAAAAACGTCCAGCTTTTGCTGCCGCAGCAAAGGTGCCAGCGGGGAAAAGTAATGCTGGTCCTCACTGCCTCCTGGAACCTCTTTAAATGCCAAAGACAATTTGGCCCTCTCTGCTTTCCTGCGGACTCCATCATCAAAAGCACCTGTTTTCGCTTTCGGCAGCCTCCGGAGCAAAAAAGACAAACGTCCAGCTTTTGCTGCCACAGCAAAGGTGCCAGCGGGGAAAAGTAATGCTGGTTCTCACTGCCTCCTGGAACCTCTTCAAATGCCACAGACAATTTGGCCCTCTCTGCTTTCCTGCGGACTCCATCCTCAAAAGCAGCTGTTTTCGCTTTCGGCAGCCTCCGGAGCAAAAAAGACAAACGTCCAGCTTTTGCTGCCACAGCAAAGGTGCCAGCGGGGAAAAGTAATACTGGTTCTCACTGCCTCCTGGAACCCTTTCAAATGCCACAGACAATTTGGCCCTCTCTGCTTTCCTGTGGACTCCATCCTCAAAAGCACCTGTTTTCGCTTTCGGCAACCTCCGGAGCAAAAAAGACAAACGTCCAGCTTTTGCTGCCACAGCAAAGGTGCCAGCGGGGAAAAGTAATGCTGGTTCTCACTGCCTCCTGGAACCCTTTCAAATGCCACAGACAATTTGGCCCTCTCTGCTTTCCTGCGGACTCCATCCTCAAAAGCACCTGTTTTCGCTTTCGGCAGCCTCCGGAGCAAAAAAGACAAACGTCCAGCTTTTGCTGCCACAGCAAAGGTGCCAGCGGGGAAAAGTAATGCTGGTTCTCACTGCCTCCTGGAACCCTTTCAAATGCCACAGACAATTTGGCCCTCTCTGCTTTGCTGCGGACTCCATCCTCAAAAGCAGCTGTTTTCGCTTTGGGCAGCCTCCGGAGCAAAAAAGACAAACGTCCAGCTTTTGCTGCCACAGCAAAGGTGCCAGCGGGGAAAAGTAATGCTGGTTCTCACTGCCTCCTGGAACCCTTTCAAATGCCACAGACAATTTGGCCCTCTCTGCTTTCCTTCGGACTCCATCCTCAAAAGAACCTATTTTCGCTTTCGGCGCCATCCGGAGCAAAAAAGACAAACGTCCAGCTTTTGCTGCCACAGCAAAGGTGCCAGCGGGGAAAAGTAATGCTGGTTCTCACTGCCTCCTGGAACCCTTTCAAATGCCACAGACAATTTGGCCCTCTCTGCTTTTCTGCGGACTCCATCCTCAAAAGCACCTGTTTTCGCTTTCGGCAGCCTCCGGAGCAAAAAAGACAAACGTCCAGCTTTTGCTGCCACAGCAAAGGTGCCAGCGGGGAAAAGTAATGCTGGTTCTCACTGCATCCTGGAACCCTTTCAAATGCCACAGACAATTTGGCCCTCTCTGCTTTCCTGCGGACTCCATCCTCAAAAGAACCTATTTTCGCTTTCGGCGCCCTCCGGAGCAAAAAAGACAAACGTCCAGCTTTTGCTGCCACAGCAAAGGTACCAGCGGGGAAAAGTAATGCTGGTTCTCACTGCCTCCTGGAACCTCTTCAAATGCCACAGACAATTTGGCCCTCTCTGCTTTCCTGCGGACTCCATCCTCAAAAGCACCTGTTTTCGCTTTCGGCAGCCTCCGGAGCAAAAAAGACAAACGTCCAGCTTTTGCTGCCACAGCAAAGGTGCCAGCGGGGAAAAGTAATGCTGGTTCTCACTGCCTCCTGGAACCCTTTCAAATGCCACAGACAATTTGGCCCTCTCTGCTTTCCTGCGGACTCCATCCTCAAAAGCAGCTGTTTTCGCTTTGGGCAGCCTCCGGAGCAAAAAAGACAAACGTCCAGGTTTTGCTGCCACAGCAAAGGTGCCAGCGGGGAAAAGTAATGCTGGTTCTCACTGCCTCCTGGAACCCTTTCAAATGCCACAGACAATTTGGCCCTCTCTGCTTTCCTGCGGACTCCATCCTCAAAAGCACCTGTTTTCAATTTCGGCAGCCTCCGGAGCAAAAAAGACAAACGTCCAGCTTTTGCTGCCACAGCAAAGGTGCCAGCGGGGAAAAGTAATGCTGGTTCTCACTGCCTCCTGGAACCCTTTCAAATGCCACAGACAATTTGGCCCTCTCTGCTTTGCTGCGGACTCCATCCTCAAAAGCAGCTGTTTTCGCTTTGGGCAGCCTCCGGAGCAAAAAAGACAAACGTCCAGCTTTTGCTGCCACAGCAAAGGTGCCAGCGGGGAAAAGTAATGCTGGTTCTCACTGCCTCCTGGAACCCTTTCAAATGCCACAGACAATTTGGCCCTCTCTGCTTTCCTGCGGACTCCATCATCAAAAGCACCTGTTTTCGCTTTGGGCAGCCTCCGGAGCAAAAAAGACAAACGTCCAGCTTTTGCTGCCACAGCAAAGGTGCCAGCGGGGAAAAGTAATGCTGGTTCTCACTGCCTCCTGGAACCCTTTCAAATGCCACAGACAATTTGGCCCTCTCTGCTTTCCTGTGGACTCCATCCTCAAAAGCACCTGTTTTCGCTTTCGGCAGCCTCCGGAGCAAAAAAGACAAACGTCCAGCTTTTGCTGCTACAGCAAAGGTGCCAGCGGGGAAAAGTAATGCTGGTTCTCACTGCCTCCTGGAACCCTTTCAAATGCCACAGACAATTTGGCCCTCTCTGCTTTTCTGCGGACTCCATCCTCAAAAGCACCTGTTTTCGCTTTCGGCAGCCTCCGGAGCAAAAAAGACAAACGTCCAGCTTTTGCTGCCACAGCAAAGGTGCCAGCGGGGAAAAGTAATGCTGGTTCTCACTGCCTCCTGGAACCCTTTCAAATGCCACAGACAATTTGGCCCTCTCTGCTTTCCTGTGGACTCCATCCTCAAAAGCACCTGTTTTCGCTTTCGGCAGCCTCCGGAGCAAAAAAGACAAACGTCCAGCTTTTGCTGCCACAGCAAAGGTGCCAGCGGGGAAAAGTAATGCTGGTTCTCACTGCCTCCTGGAACCCTTTCAAATGCCTCAGACAATTTGGCCCTCTCTGCTTTCCTGTGGACTCTATCCTCAAAAGCGCCTTTTTTCACTTTCGGCGCCCTCCGGTAGTAAAAAGACAAACGTCCAGCTTTTGCTGCCGCAGCAAAGGTGCCAGCGGGGAAAAGTAATGCTGGTCCTCACTGCCTCCTGGAACCTCTTTAAATGCCAAAGACAATTTGGCCCTCTCTGCTTTCCTGCGGACTCCATCATCAAAAGCACCTGTTTTCGCTTTGGGCAGCCTCCAGAGCAAAAAAGACAAACGTCCAGCTTTTGCTGCCACAGCAAAGGTGCCAGCGGGGAAAAGTAATGCTGGTTCTCACTGCCTCCTGGAACCCTTTCAAATGCCACAGACAATTTGGCCCTCTCTGCTTTCCTGCGGACTCCATCCTCAAAAGAACCTATTTTCGCTTTCGGCGCCCTCCGGAGCAAAAAAGACAAACGTCCAGCTTTTGCTGCCACAGCAAAGGTGCCAGCGGGGAAAAGTAATGCTGGTTCTCACTGCCTCCTGGAACCCTTTCAAATGCCTCAGACAATTTGGCCCTCTCTGCTTTCCTGTGGACTCTATCCTCAAAAGCGCCTTTTTTCACTTTCGGCGCCCTCCGGTAGTAAAAAGAGAAACGTCCAGCTTTTGCTGCCGCAGCAAAGGTGCCAGCGGGGAAAAGTAATGCTGGTTCTCACTGCCTCCTGGAACCCTTTCAAATGCCACAGACAATTTGGCCCTCTCTGCTTTCCTGCGGACTCCATCCTCAAAAGCACCTGTTTTCGCTTTCGGCAGCCTCCGGAGCAAAAAAGACAAACGTCCAGCTTTTGCTGCCACAGCAAAGGTGCCAGCGGGGAAAAGTAATGCTGGTTCTCACTGCCTCCTGGAATCCTTTCAAATGACACAGACAATTTGGCCCTCTCTGCTTTCCTGCGGACTCCATCCTCAAAAGCACCTGTTTTCGCTTTCGGCAGCCTCCGGAGCGAAAAAGACAAACGTCCAGCTTTTACTGCCACAGCAAAGGTGCCAGCGGGGAAAAGTGATGCTGGTTCTCACTGCCTCCTGGAACCCTTTCAAATGCCACAGACAATTTGGCCCTCTCTGCTTTCCTGCGGACTCCATCCTCAAAAGCACCTGTTTTCGCTTTCGGCAACCTCCGGAGCAAAAAAGACAAACGTCCAGCTTTTGCTGCCACAGCAAAGGTGCCAGCGGGGAAAAGTAATGCTGGTTCTCACTGCCTCCTGGAACCCTTTCAAATGCCACAGACAATTTGGCCCTCTCTGCTTTCCTGCGGACTCCATCCTCAAAAGCACCTGTTTTCGCTTTCGGCAGCCTCCGGAGCAAAAAAGACAAACGTCCAGCTTTTGCTGCCACAGCAAAGGTGCCAGCGGGGAAAAGTAATGCTGGTTCTCACTGCCTCCTGGAACCCTTTCAAATGCCCCAGACAATTTGGCCCTCTCTGCTTTCCTGCGGCCTCCATCCTCAAAAGCACCTGTTTTCGCTTTCGGCAGCCTCCGGAGCAAAAAAGACAAACGTCCAGCTTTTGCTGCCACAGCAAAGGTGCCAGCGGGGAAAAGTAATGCTGGTTCTCACTGCCTCCTGGAACCCTTTCAAATGCCACAGACAATTTGGCCCTCTCTGCTTTCCTGCGGACTCCATCCTCAAAAGCACCTGTTTTCGCTTTCGGCAGCCTCCGGAGCAAAAAAGAAAAACGTCCAGCTTTTGCTGCCACAGCAAAGGTGCCAGCGGGGAAAAGTAATGCTGGTTCTCACTGCCTCCTGGAACCCTTTCAAATGCCACAGACAATTTGGCCCTCTCTGCTTTCCTGCGGACTCCATCCTCAAAAGAACCTATTTTCGCTTTCGGCGCCCTCCGGAGCAAAAAAGACAAACGTCCAGCTTTTGCTGCCACAGCAAAGGTACCAGCGGGGAAAAGTAATGCTGGTTCTCACTGCCTCCTGGAACCTCTTCAAATGCCACAGACAATTTGGCCCTCTCTGCTTTCCTGCGGACTCCATCCTCAAAAGCAGCTGTTTTCGCTTTCGGCAGCCTCCGGAGCAAAAAAGACAAACGTCCAGCTTTTGCTGCCACAGCAAAGGTGCCAGCGGGGAAAAGTAATGCTGGTTCTCACTGCCTCCTGGAACCCTTTCAAATGCCACAGACAATTTGGCCCTCTCTGCTTTCCTGTGGACTCCATCCTCAAAAGCACCTGTTTTCACTTTCGGCAGCCTCCGGAGCAAAAAAGACAAACGTCCAGCTTTTGCTGCCACAGCAAAGGTGCCAGCGGGGAAAAGTAATGCTGGTTCTCACTGCCTCCTGGAACCCTTTCAAATGCCTCAGACAATTTGGCCCTCTCTGCTTTCCTGTGGACTCTATCCGCAAAAGCGCCTTTTTTCACTTTCGGCGCCCTCCGGTAGTAAAAAGACAAACGTCCAGCTTTTGCTGCCGCAGCAAAGGTGCCAGCGGGGAAAAGTAATGCTGATCCTCACTGCCTCCTGGAACCTCTTTAAATGCCAAAGACAATTTGGCCCTCTCTGCTTTCCTGCGGACTCCATCATCAAAAGCACCTGTTTTCGCTTTGGGCAGCCTCCAGAGCAAAAAAGACAAACGTCCAGCTTTTGCTGCCACAGCAAAGGTGCCAGCGGGGAAAAGTAATGCTGGTTCTCACTGCCTCCTGGAACCCTTTCAAATGCCTCAGACAATTTGGCCCTCTCTGCTTTCCTGCGGACTCCATCCTCAAAAGAACCTATTTTCGCTTTCGGCGCCCTCCGGTAGTAAAAAGACAAACGTCCAGCTTTTGCTGCCGCAGCAAAGGTGCCAGCGGGGAAAAGTAATGCTGGTCCTCACTGCCTCCTGGAACCTCTTTAAATGCCAAAGACAATTTGGCCCTCTCTGCTTTGCTGCGGACTCCATCCTCAAAAGCACCTGTTTTCGCTTTGGGCAGCCTCCGGAGCAAAAAAGACAAACGTCCAGCTTTTGCTGCCACAGCAAAGGTGCCAGCGGGGAAAAGTAATGCTGGTTCTCACTGCCTCCTGGAACCCTTTCAAATGCCACAGACAATTTGGCCCTCTCTGCTTTCCTTCGGACTCCATCCTCAAAAGAACCTATTTTCGCTTTCGGCGCCCTCCGGAGCAAAAAAGACAAACGTCCAGCTTTTACTGCCACAGCAAAGGTGCCAGCGGGGAAAAGTAATGCTGGTTCTCACTGCCTCCTGGAACCCTTTCAAATGCCACAGACAATTTGGCCCTCTCTGCTTTCCTGCGGACTCCATCCTCAAAAGCACCTGTTTTCGCTTTCGGCAACCTCCGGAGCAAAAAAGACAAACGTCCAGCTTTTGCTGCCACAGCAAAGGTGCCAGCGGGGAAAAGTAATGCTGGTTCTCACTGCCTCCTGGAACCCTTTCAAATGCCACAGACAATTTGGCCCTCTCTGCTTTCCTGCGGACTCCATCCTCAAAAGCACCTGTTTTCGCTTTCGGCAGCCTCCGGAGCAAAAAAGACAAACGTCCAGCTTTTGCTGCCACAGCAAAGGTGCCAGCGGGGAAAAGTAATGCTGGTTCTCACTGCCTCCTGGAACCCTTTCAAATGTCCCAGACAATTTGGCCCTCTCTGCTTTCCTGCGGACTCCATCCTCAAAAGCACCTGTTTTCGCTTTCTGCAGCCTCCGGAGCAAAAAAGACAAACGTCCAGCTTTTACTGCCACAGCAAAGGTGCCAGCGGGGAAAAGTAATGCTGGTTCTCACTGCCTCCTGGAACCCTTTCAAATGCCACAGACAATTTGGCCCTCTCTGCTTTCCTGCGGACTCCATCCTCAAAAGCACCTGTTTTCGCTTTCGGCAACCTCCGGAGCAAAAAAGACAAACGTCCAGCTTTTGCTGCCACAGCAAAGGTGCCAGCGGGGAAAAGTAATGCTGGTTCTCACTGCCTCCTGGAACCCTTTCAAATGCCACAGACAATTTGGCCCTCTCTGCTTTCCTGCGGACTCCATCCTCAAAAGCACCTGTTTTCGCTTTCGGCAGCCTCCGGAGCAAAAAAGACAAACGTCCAGCTTTTGCTGCCACAGCAAAGGTGCCAGCGGGGAAAAGTAATGCTGGTTCTCACTGCCTCCTGGAACCCTTTCAAATGCCACAGACAATTTGGCCCTCTCTGCTTTCCTGCGGACTCCATCCTCAAAAGCACCTGTTTTCGCCTTTGGCAACCTCCGGAGCAAAAAAGACAAACGTCCAGCTTTTGCTGCCACAGCAAAGGTGCCAGCGGGGAAAAGTAATGCTGGTTCTCACTGCATCCTGGAACCCTTTCAAATGCCACAGACAATTTGGCCCTCTCTGCTTTCCTGCGGACTCCATCCTCAAAAGCACCTGTTTTCGCTTTCGGCAACCTCCGGAGCAAAAAAGACAAACGTCCAGCTTTTGCTGCCACAGCAAACGTGCCAGCAGGGAAAAGTAATGCTTGTTCTCACTGCCTCCTGGAACTCCTTCAAATGCCACAGACAATTTGGCTCTCTCTGCTTTCCTGCGGACTCCATCCTCAAAAGCACCTGTTTTCGCTTTCGGCAGCCTCCGGAGCAAAAAAGACAAACGTCCAGCTTTTGCTGCCACAGCAAAGGTGCCAGCGGGGAAAAGTAATGCTGGTTCTCACTGCATCCTGGAACTCCTTCAAATGCCACAGACAATTTGGCCCTCTCTGCTTTCCTGCGGACTCCATCCTCAAAAGCACCTGTTTTCGCTTTCGGCAACCTCCGGAGCAAAAAAGACAAACGTCCAGATTTTGCAGCCACAGCAAAGGTACCAGCGGGGAAAAGTAATGCTGGTTCTCACTGCCTCCTGGAACCTCTTCAAATGCCACAGACAATTTGGCCCTCTCTGCTTTCCTGCGGACTCCATCCTCAAAAGCACCTGTTTTCGCTTTCGGCAGCCTCCGGAGCAAAAAAGACAAACGTCCAGCTTTTGCTGCCACAGCAAAGGTGCCAGCGGGGAAAAGTAATGCTGGTTCTCACTGCCTCCTGGAACCCTTTCAAATGCCACAGACAATTTGGCCCTCTCTGCTTTCCTGCGGACTCCATCATCAAAAGCACCTGTTTTCGCTTTGGGCAGCCTCCAGAGCAAAAAAGACAAACGTCCAGCTTTTGCTGCCACAGCAAAGGTGCCAGCGGGGAAAGGTAATGCTGGTTCTCACTGCCTCCTGGAACCCTTTCAAATGCCACAGACAATTTGGCCCTCTCTGCTTTCCTGCGGACTCCATCCTCAAAAGAACCTATTTTCGCTTTCGGCGCCCTCCGGAGCAAAAAAGACAAACGTCCAGCTTTTGCTGCCACAGCAAAGGTGCCAGCGGGGAAAAGTAATGCTGGTTCTCACTGCCTCCTGGAATCCTTTCAAATGACACAGACAATTTGGCCCTCTCTGCTTTCCTGCGGACTCCATCCTCAAAAGCACCTGTTTTCGCTTTCGGCAGCCTCCGGAGCAAAAAAGACAAACGTCCAGCTTTTGCTGCCACAGCAAAGGTGCCAGCGGGGAAAAGTAATGCTGGTTCTCACTGCCTCCTGGAACCCTTTCAAATGCCACAGACAATTTGGCCCTCTCTGCTTTCCTGCGGACTCCATCATCAAAAGCACCTGTTTTCGCTTTGGGCATCCTCCGGAGCAAAAAAGACAAACGTCCAGCTTTTGCTGCCACAGCAAAGGTGCCAGCGGGGAAAAGTAATGCTGGTTCTCACTGCCTCCTGGAACCCTTTCAAATGTCACAGACAATTTGGCCCTCTCTGCTTTCCTGTGGACTCCATCCTCAAAAGCACCTGTTTTCGCTTTGGGCAGCCTCCGGAGCAAAAAAGACAAACGTCCAGCTTTTGCTGCCACAGCAAAGGTGCCAGCGGGGAAAAGTAATGCTGGTTCTCACTGCCTCCTGGAACCCTTTCAAATGCCTCAGACAATTTGGCCCTCTCTGCTTTCCTGTGGACTCTATCCTCAAAAGCGCCTTTTTTCACTTTCGGCGCCCTCGGGTAGTAAAAAGAAAAACGTCCAGCTTTTGCTGCCGCAGCAAAGGTGCCAGCGGGGAAAAGTAATGCTGGTCCTCACTGCCTCCTGGAACCTCTTTAAATGCCAAAGACAATTTGGCCCTCTCTACTTTCCTGCGGACTCCATCGTCAAAAGCACCTGTTTTCGCTTTGGGCAGCCTCCGGAGCAAAAAAGACAAACGTCCAGCTTTTGCTGCCACAGCAAAGGTGCCAGCGGGGAAAAGTAATGCTGGTTCTCACTGCCTCCTGGAACCCTTTCAAATGCCACAGACAATTTGGCCCTCTCTGCTTTCCTGCGGACTCCATCCTCAAAAGAACCTATTTTCGCTTTCGGCGCCCTCCGGAGCAAAAAAGACAAACGTCCAGCTTTTGCTGCCACAGCAAAGGTACCAGCGGGGAAAAGTAATGCTGGTTCTCACTGCCTCCTGGAACCTCTTCAAATGCCAAAGACAATTTGGCCCTCTCTGCTTTCCTGCGGACTCCATCCTCAAAAGCACCTGTTTTCGCTTTCGGCAGCCTCCGGAGCAAAAAAGACAAACGTCCAGCTTTTGCTGCCACAGCAAAGGTGCCAGCGGGGAAAAGTAATGCTGGTTCTCACTGCCTCCTGGAACCCTTTCAAATGCCTCAGACAATTTGGCCCTCTCTGCTTTCCTGTGGACTCTATCCTCAAAAGCGCCTTTTTTCACTTTCGGCGCCCTCTGGTAGCAAAAAGACAAACGTCCAGCTTTTGCTGCCGCAGCAAAGGTGCCAGCGGGGAAAAGTAATGCTGGTCCTCACTGCCTCCTGGAACCTCTTTAAATGCCAAAGACAATTTGGCCCTCTCTGCTTTCCTGCGGACTCCATCCTCAAAAGCACCTGTTTTCGTTTTCAGCAACCTCAGGAGCAAAAAAGACAAACATCCAGGTTTTGCTGCCACAGCAAAGGTGCCAGCGGGCAGAAGTAATGCTGGTTCTCACTGCCTCCTGGAACCCTTTCAAATGCCACAGACAATTTGGCCCTCTCTGCTTTCCTGCGGACTCCATCCTCAAAAGAACGTGTTTTCGCTTTCGGCAGCCTCCGGAGCAAAAAAGACAAACGTCCAGCTTTTGCTGCCACAGCAAAGGTGCCAGCCGGGAAAAGTAATGCTGGTTCTCACTGCGTCCTGGAACCTCTTCAAATGCCCCAGACAATTAGGCACTCTCTGCTTTCCTGCGGACTCCATCCTCAAAAGCACCTGTTTTCGCTTTCGGCAGCCTCCGGAGCAAAAAACACAAACGTCCAGCTTTTGCTGTCACAGCAAAGGAGCTAGCGGGGAAAAGTGATGCTGGTTCTCACTGCCTCCTGGAACTCTTTCAAATGCCACAGATAATTTGGCCCTCTCTGCTTTCCTGCGGACTCCATCCTCAAAAGCACCTGTTTTCGCTTTCGGCAACCTCCGGAGCAAAAAAGACAAACGTCCAGCTTTAGCTGCCACAGCAAAGTTGCCAGCGGGGAAAAGTGATGCTGGTCCTCATTGCCTCCTGGAACCTCTTCAAATGCCACAGACAATTTGGCCCTCTCTGCTTTCCTGCGGACTCCATCCTCAAAAGCACCTGTTTTCGCTTTCGGCAGCCTCCGGAGCAAAAAAGAAAAACGTCCAGCTTTTGCTGCCACAGCAGAGGTGCCAGCGGGGAAAAGTATTGCTGGTCCTCATTGCCTCCTGGAACCTCTTCAAATGCCACAGACAATTTGGCACTCTCTGCTTGCCTGCGGACTCCATCCTCAAAAGCACCTGTTTTCGCTTTCGGCAACCTCAGGAGCAAAAAAGACAAACGTCCAGCTTTTGCTGCCACAGCAAAGGTGCCAGCGGGGAAAAGTGATGCTGGTTCTCACTGCCTCCTGGAACCCTTTCAAATGCCCCAGACAATTTGGCCCTCTCTGCTTTCCTGCGGACTCCATCCTCAAAAGCACCTGTTTTCGCTTTCGGCAGCCTCCGGAACAAAAAAGACAAACGTCCAGCTTTTGCTGCCACAGCAAAGGTGCCAGCGGGGAAAAGTAATGCTGGTTCTCACTGCCTCCTGGAACCCTTTCAAATGCCACAGACAATTTGGCCCTCTCTGCTTTCCTGCGGACTCCATCCTCAAAAGCACCTGTTTTCGCTTTCGGCATCCTCCGGAGCAAAAAAGACAAACGTCCAGCTTTTGCTGCCACAGCAAAGGTGCCAGCGGGGAAAAGTGATGCTGGTCCTCATTGCCTCCTGGAACCTCTTCAAATGCCCCAGACAATTTGGCCCTCTCTGCTTTCCTGCGGACTCCATCCTCAAAAGCACCTGTTTTCGTTTTCGGCAACCTCAGGAGCAAAAAAGACAAACGTCCAGCTTTTGCTGCCACAGCAAAGGTGCCAGCGGGGAAAAGTGATGCTGGTCCTCATTGCCTCCTGGAACCTCTTCAAATGCCACAGACAATTTGGCACTCTCTGCTTTCCTGCGGACTCCATCCTCAAAAGCACCTGTTTTCGCTTCCGGCAGCCTCCGGAGCAAAAAAGAAAAACGTCCAGCTTTTGCTGCCACAGCAAAGGTGCCAGCGGGGAAAAGTATTGCTGGTCCTCATTGCCTCCTGGAACCTCTTCAAATGCCACAGACAATTTGGCACTCTCTGCTTGCCTGCGGACTCCATCCTCAAAAGCACCTGTTTTCGCTTCCGGCAACCTCCGGAGCAAAAAAGACAAACGTCCAGGTTTTGCTGCCACAGCAAAGGTGCCAGCGGGGAAAAGTAATGCTGGTTCTCACTGCCTCCTGGAACCTCTTAAAATGCCCCAGACAATTTGGCCCTCTCTGCTTTCCTGCGGACTCCATCCTCAAAAGCACCTTTTTTCGCTTTCGGTAACCTCCAGGGCAAAAAAGACAAAAGTACAGCTTTTGCTGCCACAGCAAAGGTGCCAGCGGGGAAAAGTGATGCTGGTTCTCACTGCCTCCTGGAACCCTTTCAAATGCCCCAGACAATTTGGCCCTCTCTGCTTTCCTGCGGACTCCATCCTCAAAAGCACCTGTTTTCGCTTTCGGCATCCTCAGGAGCAAAAAAGACAAACGTCCAGCTTTTGCTGCCACAGCAAAGGTGCCAGCGGGGAAAAGTAATGCTGGTTCTCACTGCCTCCTGGAACCCTTTCAAATGCCTCAGACAATTTGGCCCTCTCTGCTTTCCTGTGGACTCTATCCTCAAAAGCGCCTTTTTTCACTTTCGGCGCCCTCGGGTAGTAAAAAGACAAACGTCCAGCTTTTGCTGCCGCAGCAAAGGTGCCAGCGGGGAAAAGTAATGCTGGTCCTCACTGCCTCCTGGAACCTCTTTAAATGCCAAAGACAATTTGGCCCTCTCTACTTTCCTGCGGACTCCATCATCAAAAGCACCTGTTTTCGCTTTGGGCAGCCTCCGGAGCAAAAAAGACAAACGTCCAGCTTTTGCTGCCACAGCAAAGGTGCCAGCGGGGAAAAGTAATGCTGGTTCTCACTGCCTCCTGGAACCCTTTCAAATGCCACAGACAATTTGGCCCTCTCTGCTTTCCTTCGGACTCCATCCTCAAAAGAACCTATTTTCGCTTTCGGCGCCCTCCGGAGCAAAAAAGACAAACGTCCAGCTTTTGCTGCCACAGCAAAGGTGCCAGCGGGGAAAAGTAATGCTGGTTCTCACTGCCTCCTGGAATCCTTTCAAATGCAACAGACAATTTGGCCCTCTCTGCTTTCCTGCGGACTCCATCCTCAAAAGCACCTGTTTTCGCTTTCGGCGCCCTCCGGAGCAAAAAAGACAAACGTCCAGCTTTTGCTGCCACAGCAAAGGTGCCAGCGGGGAAAAGTAATGCTGGTTCTCACTGCCTCCTGGAACCCTTTCAAATGCCACAGACAATTTGGCCCTCTCTGCTTTTCTGCGGACTCCATCCTCAAAAGCACCTGTTTTCGCTTTCGGCAGCCTCCGGAGCAAAAAAGACAAACGTCCAGCTTTTGCTGCCACAGCAAAGGTGCCAGCGGGGAAAAGTAATGCTGGTTCTCACTGCCTCCTGGAACCCTTTCAAATGCCACAGACAATTTGGCCCTCTCTGCTTTCCTGCGGACTCCATCCTCAAAAGAACCTATTTTCGCTTTCGGCGCCCTCCGGAGCAAAAAAGACAAACGTCCAGCTTTTGCTGCCACAGCAAAGGTACCAGCGGGGAAAAGTAATGCTGGTTCTCACTGCCTCCTGGAACCTCTTCAAATGCCAAAGACAATTTGGCCCTCTCTGCTTTCCTGCGGACTCCATCCTCAAAAGCACCTGTTTTCGCTTTCGGCAGCCTCCGGAGCAAAAAAGACAAACGTCCAGCTTTTGCTGCCACAGCAAAGGTGCCAGCGGGGAAAAGTAATGCTGGTTCTCACTGCCTCCTGGAACCCTTTCAAATGCCTCAGACAATTTGGCCCTCTCTGCTTTCCTGTGGACTCTATCCTCAAAAGCGCCTTTTTTCACTTTCGGCGCCCTCTGGTAGCAAAAAGACAAACGTCCAGCTTTTGCTGCCGCAGCAAAGGTGCCAGCGGGGAAAAGTAATGCTGGTCCTCACTGCCTCCTGGAACCTCTTTAAATGCCAAAGACAATTTGGCACTCTCTGCTTTCCTGCGGACTCCATCCTCAAAAGCACCTGTTTTCGTTTTCAGCAACCTCAGGAGCAAAAAAGACAAACATCCAGGTTTTGCTGCCACAGCAAAGGTGCCAGCGGGCAGAAGTAATGCTGGTTCTCACTGCCTCCTGGAACCCTTTCAAATGCCACAGACAATTTGGCCCTCTCTGCTTTCCTGCGGACTCCATCCTCAAAAGAACGTGTTTTCGCTTTCGGCAGCCTCCGGAGCAAAAAAGACAAACGTCCAGCTTTTGCTGCCACAGCAAAGGTGCTCGCGGGGAAAAGTAATGCTGGTTCTCACTGCGTCCTGGAACCTCTTCAAATGCCCCAGACAATTTGGCACTCTCTGCTTTCCTGCGGACTCCATCCTCAAAAGCACCTGTTTTCGCTTTCGGCAGCCTCCGGAGCAAAAAACACAAACGTCCAGCTTTTGCTGTCACAGCAAAGGAGCTAGCGGGGAAAAGTGATGCTGGTTCTCACTGCCTCCTGGAACTCTTTCAAATGCCACAGATAATTTGGCCCTCTCTGCTTTCCTGCGGACTCCATCCTCAAAAGCACCTGTTTTCGCTTTCGGCAACCTCCGGAGCAAAAAAGACAAACGTCCAGCTTTAGCTGCCACAGCAAAGTTGCCAGCGGGGAAAAGTGATGCTGGTCCTCATTGCCTCCTGGAACCTCTTCAAATGCCACAGACAATTTGGCCCTCTCTGCTTTCCTGCGGACTCCATCCTCAAAAGCACCTCTTTTCGCTTTCGGCAGCCTCCGGAGCAAAAAAGAAAAACGTCCAGCTTTTGCTGCCACAGCAAAGGTGCCAGCGGGGAAAAGTATTGCTGGTCCTCATTGCCTCCTGGAACCTCTTCAAATGCCACAGACAATTTGGCACTCTCTGCTTGCCTGCGGACTCCATCCTCAAAAGCACCTGTTTTCGCTTTCGGCAACCTCAGGAGCAAAAAAGACAAACGTCCAGCTTTTGCTGCCACAGCAAAGGTGCCAGCGGGGAAAAGTGATGCTGGTTCTCACTGCCTCCTGGAACCCTTTCAAATGCCCCAGACAATTTGGCCCTCTCTGCTTTCCTGCGGACTCCATCCTCAAAAGCACCTGTTTTCGCTTTCGGCAGCCTCCGGAGCAAAAAAGACAAACGTCCAGCTTTTGCTGCCACAGCAAAGGTGCCAGCGGGGAAAAGTAATGCTGGTTCTCACTGCCTCCTGGAACCCTTTCAAATGCCACAGACAATTTGGCCCTCTCTGCTTTCCTGCGGACTCCATCCTCAAAAGCACCTGTTTTCGCTTTCGGCAGCCTCCGGAGCAAAAAACACAAACGTCCAGCTTTTGCTGCCACAGCAAAGGTGCCAGCGGGGAAAAGTGATGCTGGTCCTCATTGCCTCCTGGAACCTCTTCAAATGCCCCAGACAATTTGGCCCTCTCTGCTTTCCTGCGGACTCCATCCTCAAAAGCACCTGTTTTCGCTTTCGGCAGCCTCCGGAGCAAAAAAGAAAAACGTCCAGCTTTTGCTGCCACAGCAAAGGTGCCAGCGGGGAAAAGTATTGCTGGTCCTCATTGCCTCCTGGAACCTCTTCAAATGCCACAGACAATTTGGCCCTCTCTGCTTTCCTGCGGACTCCATCCTCAAAAGCACCTGTTTTCGCTTCCGGCAACCTCCGGAGCAAAAAAGACAAACGTCCAGGTTTTGCTGCCACAGCAAAGGTGCCAGCGGGGAAAAGTAATGCTGGTTCTCACTGCCTCCTGGAACCTCTTAAAATGCCCCAGACAATTTGGCCCTCTCTGCTTTCCTGCGGACTCCATCCTCAAAAGCACCTTTTTTCGCTTTCGGCAACCTCCAGGGCAAAAAAGACAAAAGTACAGCTTTTGCTGCCACAGCAAAGGTGCCAGCGGGGAAAAGTGATGCTGGTTCTCACTGCCTCCTGGAACCCTTTCAAATGCCCCAGACAATTTGGCCCTCTCTGCTTTCCTGCGGACTCCATCCTCAAAAGCACCTGTTTTCGCTTTCGGCATCCTCCGGAGCAAAAAAGACAAACGTCCAGCTTTTGCTGCCACAGCAAAGGTGCCAGCGGGGAAAAGTGATGCTGGTCCTCATTGCCTCCTGGAACCTCTTCAAATGCCACAGACAATTTGGCCCTCTCTGCTTTCCTGCGGACTCCATCCTCAAAAGCACCTGTTTTCGCTTTCGGCATCCTGAGGATCAAAAAAGAGAAACGTCCAGCTTTTGCTGCCACAGCAAAGGTGCCAGCGGGGAAAAGTGATGCTGGTCCTCACTGCCTCCTGGAACCCCTTCAAAAGCCCTAGACAATTTGGCCCTCTCTGCTTTCCTGCGGACTCCATCCTCAAAAGCACCTGTTTTCGCTTTCGGCAGCCTCCGGAGCAAAAAAGACAAACGTCCAGGTTTTGCTGCCACAGCAAAGGTGCCTGCGGGGAAAAGTAATGCTGGTCCTCATTGCCTCCTGGAACCTCTTCAAATGCCCCAGACAATTTAGCCCTCTCTGCTTTCCTGCGGACTCCATCCGCAAAAGCACCTGTTTTCGCTTTCGGCATCCTCCAGAGCAAAAAAGACAAACGTCCAGCTTTTGCTGCCACAGCAAAGGTGCCAGCGGGGAAAAGTAATGCTGGTTCTCACTGCCTCCTGGAACCCTTTCAAATGCCCCAGACAATTTGGCCCTCTCTGCTTTCCTGCGGACTCCATCCTCAAAAGCACCTGTTTTCGCTTTCGGCAACCTCCGGAGCAAAAAAGACAAACGTCCAGCTTTTGCTGCCACAGCAAAGGTGCCAGCGGGGAAAAGTGATGCTGGTCCTCATTGCCTCCTGGAACCTCTTCAAATGCCACAGACAATTTGGCACTCTCTGCTTTCCTGCGGACTCCATCCTCAAAAGCACCTGTTTTCGCTTCCGGCAACCTCCGGAGCAAAAAAGACAAACGTCCAGGTTTTGCTGCGACAGCAAAGGTGCCAGCGGGGAAAAGTAATGCTGGTTCTCACTGCCTCCTAGAACCTCTTAAAATGCCCCAGACAATTTGGCCCTCTCTGCTTTCCTGCGGACTCCATCCTCAAAAGCACCTGTTTTCGCTTTCGGCAACCTCCGGAGCAAAAAAGACAAAAGTAGAGCTTTTGCTGCCACAGCAAAGGAGCCAGCGGGGAAAAGTGATGCTGGTTCTCACTGCCTCCTGGAACCCTTTCAAATGCCACAGACAATTTGGCCCTCTCTGCTTTCCTGCGGACTCCATCCTCAAAAGCACCTGTTTTCGCTTTCGGCAGCCTCCGGAGCAAAAAAGACAAACGTCCAGCTTTTGCTGCCACAGCAAAGGTGCCAGCGGGGAAAAGTGATGCTGGTCCTCATTGCCTCCTGGAACCTCTTCAAATGCCACAGACAATTTGGCCCTCTCTGCTTTCCTGCGGACTCCATCCTCAAAAGCACCTGTTTTCGCTTTCGGCATCCTGAGGATCAAAAAAGAGAAACGTCCAGGTTTTGCTGCCACAGCAAAGGTGCCAGCGGGGAAAAGTGATGCTGGTCCTCACTGCCTCCTGGAACCCCTTCAAAAGCCCTAGACAATTTGGCCCTCTCTGCTTTCCTGCGGACTCCATCCTCAAAAGCACCTGTTTTCGCTTTCGGCAGCCTCCGGAGCAAAAAAGACAAACGTCCAGGTTTTGCTGCCACAGCAAAAGTGCCTGCGGGGAAAAGTAATGCTGGTCCTCATTGCCTCCTGGAACCTCTTCAAATGCCACAGACAATTTGGCCCTCTCTGCTTTCCTGCGGACTCCATCCTCAAAAGCACCTGTTTTCGCTTTCGGCATCCTCAGGAGCAAAAAAGACAAACGTCCAGCTTTTGCTGCCACAGCAAAGGTGCCAGCGGGGAAAAGTGATGCTGGTCCTCATTGCCTCCTGGAACCTCTTCAAATGCCACAGACAATTTGGCCCTCTCTGCTTGCCTGCGGACTCCATCCTCAAAAGCACCTGTTTTCGTTTTCAGCAACCTCAGGAGCAAAAAAGACAAACGTCCAGGTTTTGCTGCCACAGCAAAGGTGCCAGCGGGCAAATATAATGCTGGTTCTCACTGCCTCCTGGAACCCTTTCAAATGCACCACACAATTTGGCCCTCTCTGCTTTCCTGCGGACTCCATCCTCAAAAGCACCTGTTTTCGCTTTCGGCAGCCTCCGGAGCAAAAAAGACAAACGTCCAGCTTTTGCTGCCACAGCAAAGGTGACAGCGGGGCAAAGTAATGCTGGTTCTCACTGCGTCCTGGAACCTCTTCAAATGCCCCAGACAATTTGGCACTCTCTGCTTTCCTGCGGACTCCATCCTCAAAAGCACCTGTTTTCGCTTTCGGCAGCCTCCGGAGCAAAAAACACAAACGTCCAGCTTTTGCTGTCACAGCAAAGGAGCTAGCGGGGAAAAGTGATGCTGGTTCTCACTGCCTCCTGGAACTCTTTCAAATGCCACAGATAATTTGGCCCTCTCTGCTTTCCTGCGGACTCCATCCTCAAAAGCACCTGTTTTCGCTTTCGGCAACCTCCGGAGCAAAAAAGACAAACGTCCAGCTTTAGCTGCCACAGCAAAGGTGCCAGCGGGGAAAAGTGATGCTGGTCCTCATTGCCTCCTGGAACCTCTTCAAATGCCACAGACAATTTGGCACTCTCTGCTTTCCTGCGGACTCCATCCTCAAAAGCACCTGTTTTCGCTTTCGGCAGCCTCCGGAGCAAAAAAGAAAAACGTCCAGCTTTTGCTGCCACAGCAAAGGTGCCAGCGGGGAAAAGTATTGCTGGTCCTCATTGCCTCCTGGAACCTCTTCAAATGCCACAGACAATTTGGCACTCTCTGCTTGCCTGCGGACTCCATCCTCAAAAGCACCTTTTTTCGCTTTCTGCAACCTCCGGAGCAAAAAAGACAAACGTCCAGCTTTTGCTGCCACAGCAAAGGTGCCAGCGGGGAAAAGTAATGCTGGTTCTCACTGCCTCCTGGAACCCTTTCAAATGCCACAGACAATTTGGCCCTCTCTGCTTTCCTGCGGACTCCATCCTCAAAAGCACCTGTTTTCGCTTTCGGCATCCTCAGGAGCAAAAAAGACAAACGTCCAGCTTTTGCTGCCACAGCAAAGGTGCCAGCGGGGAAAAGTGATGCTGGTCCTCATTGCCTCCTGGAACCTCTTCAAATGCCCCAGACAATTTGGCCCTCTCTGCTTTCCTGCGGACTCCATCCTCAAAAGCACCTGTTTTCGCTTTCGGCATCCTGAGGATCAAAAAAGAGAAACGTCCAGGTTTTGCTGCCACAGCAAAGGTGCCAGCGGGGAAAAGTGATGCTGGTCCTCACTGCCTCCTGGAACCCCTTCAAAAGCCCTAGACAATTTGACCCTCTCTGCTTTCCTGCGGACTCCATCCTCAAAAGCACCTGTTTTCGTTTTCGGCAACCTCCGGAGCAAAAAAGACAAACGTCCAGCTTTTGCTGCCACAGCAAAGGTGCCAGCGGGGAAAAGTGATGCTGGTCCTCATTGCCTCCTGGAACCTCTTCAAATGCCACAGACAATTTGGCCCTCTCTGCTTTCCTGCGGACTCCATCCTCAAAAGCACCTGTTTTCGCTTTCGGCAGCCTCCGGAGCAAAAAAGACAAACGTCCAGCTTTTGCTGCCACAGCAAAGGTGCCAGCGGGGAAAAGTGATGCTGGTCCTCATTGCCTCCTGGAACCTCTTCAAATGCCACAGACAATTTGGCACTCTCTGCTTTCCTGCGGACTCCATCCTCAAAAGCACCTGTTTTCGCTTCCGGCAACCTCCGGAGCAAAAAAGACAAACGTCCAGGTTTTGCTGCGACAGCAAAGGTGCCAGCGGGGAAAAGTAATGCTGGTTCTCACTGCCTCCTAGAACCTCTTAAAATGCCCCAGACAATTTGGCCCTCTCTGCTTTCCTGCGGACTCCATCCTCAAAAGCACCTGTTTTCGCTTTCGGCAGCCTCCGGAGCAAAAAAGACAAACGTCCAGGTTTTGCTGCCACAGCAAAGGAGCCAGCGGGGAAAAGTGATGCTGGTTCTCACTGCCTCCTGGAACCCTTTCAAATGCCACAGACAATTTGGCCCTCTCTGCTTTCCTGCGGACTCCATCCTCAAAAGCACCTGTTTTCGCTTTCGGCAGCCTCCGGAGCAAAAAAGACAAACGTCCAGCTTTTGCTGCCACAGCAAAGGTGCCAGCGGGGAAAAGTGATGCTGGTCCTCATTGCCTCCTGGAACCGCTTCAAATGCCACAGACAATTTGGCCCTCTCTGCTTTCCTGCGGACTCCATCCTCAAAAGCACCTGTTTTCGCTTTCGGCATCCTGAGGATCAAAAAAGAGAAACGTCCAGGTTTTGCTGCCACAGCAAAGGTGCCAGCGGGGAAAAGTAATGCTGGTTCTCACTGCCTCCTGGAACACCTTCAAAAGCCCTAGACAATTTGGCCCTCTCTGCTTTCCTGCGGACTCCATCCTCAAAAGCACCTGTTTTCGCTTTCGGCAGCCTCCGGAGCAAAAAAGACAAACGTCCAGGTTTTGCTGCCACAGCAAAAGTGCCTGCGGGGAAAAGTAATGCTGGTCCTCATTGCCTCCTGGAACCTCTTCAAATGCCACAGACAATTTGGCCCTCTCTGCTTTCCTGCGGACTCCATCCTCAAAAGCACCTGTTTTCGCTTTCGGCATCCTCCGGAGCAAAAAAGACAAACGTCCAGCTTTTGCTGCCACAGCAAAGGTGCCAGCGGGGAAAAGTGATGCTGGTCCTCATTGCCTCCTGGAACCTCTTCAAATGCCACAGACAATTTGGCCCTCTCTGCTTGCCTGCGGACTCCATCCTCAAAAGCACCTGTTTTCGTTTTCAGCAACCTCAGGAGCAAAAAAGACAAACGTCCAGGTTTTGCTGCCACAGCAAAGGTGCCAGCGGGCAAATATAATGCTGGTTCTCACTGCCTCCTGGAACCCTTTCAAATGCACCACACAATTTGGCCCTCTCTGCTTTCCTGCGGACTCCATCCTCAAAAGCACCTGTTTTCGCTTTCGGCAGCCTCCGGAGCAAAAAAGACAAACGTCCAGGTTTTGCTGCCACAGCAAAGGTGCCAGCGGGGAAAAGTAATGCTGGTTCTCACTGCCTCCTGGAACACCTTCAAAAGCCCTAGACAATTTGGCCCTCTCTGCTTTCCTGCGGACTCCATCCTCAAAAGCACCTGTTTTCGCTTTCGGCAGCCTCCGGAGCAAAAAAGACAAACGTCCAGGTTTTGCTGCCACAGCAAAAGTGCCTGCGGGGAAAAGTAATGCTGGTCCTCATTGCCTCCTGGAACCTCTTCAAATGCCACAGACAATTTGGCCCTCTCTGCTTTCCTGCGGACTCCATCCTCAAAAGCACCTGTTTTCGCTTTCGGCATCCTCCGGAGCAAAAAAGACAAACGTCCAGCTTTTGCTGCCACAGCAAAGGTGCCAGCGGGGAAAAGTGATGCTGGTCCTCATTGCCTCCTGGAACCTCTTCAAATGCCACAGACAATTTGGCCCTCTCTGCTTGCCTGCGGACTCCATCCTCAAAAGCACCTGTTTTCGTTTTCAGCAACCTCAGGAGCAAAAAAGACAAACGTCCAGCTTTTGCTGCCACAGCAAAGGTGCCAGCGGGCAAATATAATGCTGGTTCTCACTGCCTCCTGGAACCCTTTCAAATGCACCACACAATTTGGCCCTCTCTGCTTTCCTGCGGACTCCATCCTCAAAAGCACCTGTTTTCGCTTTCGGCAGCCTCCGGAGCAAAAAAGACAAACGTCCAGCTTTTGCTGCCACAGCAAAGGTGACAGCGGGGCAAAGTAATGCTGGTTCTCACTGCGTCCTGGAACCTCTTCAAATGCCCCAGACAATTTGGCACTCTCTGCTTTCCTGCGGACTCCATCCTCAAAAGCACCTGTTTTCGCTTTCGGCAGCCTCCGGAGCAAAAAACACAAACGTCCAGCTTTTGCTGTCACAGCAAAGGAGCTAGCGGGGAAAAGTGATGCTGGTTCTCACTGCCTCCTGGAACTCTTTCAAATGCCACAGATAATTTGGCCCTCTCTGCTTTCCTGCGGACTCCATCCTCAAAAGCACCTGTTTTCGCTTTCGGCAACCTCCGGAGCAAAAAAGACAAACGTCCAGCTTTAGCTGCCACAGCAAAGGTGCCAGCGGGGAAAAGTGATGCTGGTCCTCATTGCCTCCTGGAACCTCTTCAAATGCCACAGACAATTTGGCACTCTCTGCTTTCCTGCGGACTCCATCCTCAAAAGCACCTGTTTTCGCTTTCGGCAGCCTCCGGAGCAAAAAAGAAAAACGTCCAGCTTTTGCTGCCACAGCAAAGGTGCCAGCGGGGAAAAGTATTGCTGGTCCTCATTGCCTCCTGGAACCTCTTCAAATGCCACAGACAATTTGGCACTCTCTGCTTGCCTGCGGACTCCATCCTCAAAAGCACCTTTTTTCGCTTTCGGCAACCTCCGGAGCAAAAAAGACAAACGTCCAGCTTTTGCTGCCACAGCAAAGGTGCCAGCGGGGAAAAGTAATGCTGGTTCTCACTGCCTCCTGGAACCCTTTCAAATGCCACAGACAATTTGGCCCTCTCTGCTTTCCTGCGGACTCCATCCTCAAAAGCACCTGTTTTCGCTTTCGGCATCCTCAGGAGCAAAAAAGACAAACGTCCAGCTTTTGCTGCCACAGCAAAGGTGCCAGCGGGGAAAAGTGATGCTGGTCCTCATTGCCTCCTGGAACCTCTTCAAATGCCCCAGACAATTTGGCCCTCTCTGCTTTCCTGCGGACTCCATCCTCAAAAGCACCTGTTTTCGCTTTCGGCATCCTGAGGATCAAAAAAGAGAAACGTCCAGGTTTTGCTGCCACAGCAAAGGTGCCAGCGGGGAAAAGTGATGCTGGTCCTCACTGCCTCCTGGAACCCCTTCAAAAGCCCTAGACAATTTGACCCTCTCTGCTTTCCTGCGGACTCCATCCTCAAAAGCACCTGTTTTCGTTTTCGGCAACCTCCGGAGCAAAAAAGACAAACGTCCAGCTTTTGCTGCCACAGCAAAGGTGCCAGCGGGGAAAAGTGATGCTGGTCCTCATTGCCTCCTGGAACCTCTTCAAATGCCACAGACAATTTGGCCCTCTCTGCTTTCCTGCGGACTCCATCCTCAAAAGCACCTGTTTTCGCTTTCGGCAGCCTCCGGAGCAAAAAAGAAAAACGTACAGCTTTTGCTGCCACAGCAAAGGTGCCAGCGGGGAAAAGTGATGCTGGTCCTCATTGCCTCCTGGAACCTCTTCAAATGCCACAGACAATTTGGCACTCTCTGCTTTCCTGCGGACTCCATCCTCAAAAGCACCTTTTTTCGCTTTCGGCAACCTCCGGAGCAAAAAAGACAAAAGTACAGCTTTTGCTGCCACAGCAAAGGTGCCAGCGGGGAAAAGTGATGCTGGTTCTCACTGCCTCCTGGAACCCTTTCAAATGCCCCAGACAATTTGGCCCTCTCTGCTTTCCTGCGGACTCCATCCTCAAAAGCACCTGTTTTCGCTTTCGGCAGCCTCCGGAGCAAAAAAGACAAACGTCCAGCTTTTGCTGCCACAGCAAAGGTGCCAGCGGGGAAAAGTGATGCTGGTCCTCATTGCCTCCTGGAACCTCTTCAAATGCCACAGACAATTTGGCCCTCTCTGCTTTCCTGCGGACTCCATCCTCAAAAGCACCTGTTTTCGCTTTCGGCATCCTGAGGATCAAAAAAGAGAAACGTCCAGCTTTTGCTGCCACAGCAAAGGTGCCAGCGGGGAAAAGTGATGCTGGTCCTCACTGCCTCCTGGAACCCCTTCAAAAGCCCTAGACAATTTGGCCCTCTCTGCTTTCCTGCGGACTCCATCCTCAAAAGCACCTGTTTTCGCTTTCGGCAGCCTCCGGAGCAAAAAAGACAAACGTCCAGCTTTTGCTGCCACAGCAAAGGTGCCAGCGGGGAAAAGTAATGCTGGTCCTCATTGCCTCCTGGAACCTCTTCAAATGCCACAGACAATTTGGCACTCTCTGCTTTCCTGCGGACTCCATCCTCAAAAGCACCTGTTTTCGCTTTCGGCATCCTCCAGAGCAAAAAAGACAAACGTCCAGCTTTTGCTGCCACAGCAAAGGTGCCAGCGGGGAAAAGTAATGCTGGTTCTCACTGCCTCCTGGAACCCTTTCAAATGCCCCAGACAATTTGGCCCTCTCTGCTTTCCTGCGGACTCCATCCTCAAAAGCACCTGTTTTCGCTTTCTGCAGCCTCCGGAGCAAAAAAGACAAACGTCCAGCTTTTGCTGCCACAGCAAAGGTGCCAGCGGGGAAAAGTGATGCTGGTCCTCATTGCCTCCTGGAACCTCTTCAAATGCCACAGACAATTTGGCACTCTCTGCTTTCCTGCGGACTCCATCCTCAAAAGCACCTGTTTTCGCTTTCGGCAGCCTCCGGAGCAAAAAAGAAAAACGTCCAGCTTTTGCTGCCACAGCAAAGGTGCCAGCGGGGAAAAGTATTGCTGGTCCTCATTGCCTCCTGGAACCTCTTCAAATGCCACAGACAATTTGGCACTCTCTGCTTGCCTGCGGACTCCATCCTCAAAAGCACCTTTTTTCGCTTTCGGCAACCTCAGGAGCAAAAAAGACAAACGTCCAGCTTTTGCTGCCACAGCAAAGGTGCCAGCGGGGAAAAGTGATGCTGGTTCTCACTGCCTCCTGGAACCCTTTCAAATGCCCCAGACAATTTGGCCCTCTCTGCTTTCCTGCGGACTCCATCCTCAAAAGCACCTGTTTTCGCTTTCGGCAGCCTCCGGAGCAAAAAAGACAAACGTCCAGCTTTTGCTGCCACAGCAAAGGTGCCAGCGGGGAAAAGTAATGCTGGTTCTCACTGCCTCCTGGAACCCTTTCAAATGCCACAGACAATTTGGCCCTCTCTGCTTTCCTGCGGACTCCATCCTCAAAAGCACCTGTTTTCGCTTTCGGCATCCTCAGGAGCAAAAAAGACAAACGTCCAGCTTTTGCTGCCACAGCAAAGGTGCCAGCGGGGAAAAGTGATGCTGGTCCTCATTGCCTCCTGGAACCTCTTCAAATGCCCCAGACAATTTGGCCCTCTCTGCTTTCCTGCGGACTCCATCCTCAAAAGCACATGTTTTCGCTTTCGGCAGCCTCCGGAGCAAAAAAGAGAAACGTCCAGCTTTTGCTGCCACAGCAAAGTTGCCAGCGGGGAAAAGTGATGCTGGTCCTCACTGCCTCCTGGAACCCCTTCAAAAGCCCTAGACAATTTGGCCCTCTCTGCTTTCCTGCGGACTCCATCCTCAAAAGCACCTGTTTTCGTTTTCGGCAACCTCAGGAGCAAAAAAGACAAACGTCCAGCTTTTGCTGCCACAGCAAAGGTGCCAGCGGGGAAAAGTGATGCTGGTCCTCATTGCCTCCTGGAACCTCTTCAAATGCCACAGACAATTTGGCACTCTCTGCTTTCCTGCGGACTCCATCCTCAAAAGCACCTGTTTTCGCTTTCGACAGCCTCCAGAGCAAAAAAGACAAACGTCCAGGTTTTCCTGCCACAGCAAAGGTGCCAGCCGGGAAAAGTAATGCTGATTCTCACTGCCTCCTGGAACCCTTTCAAATGCCACAGACAATTTGGCACTCTCTGCTTTCCTGCGGACTCCATCCTCAAAAGCACCTGTTTTCGCTTCCGGCAACCTCCGGAGCAAAAAAGACAAACGTCCAGGTTTTGCTGCCACAGCAAAGGTGCCAGCGGGGAAAAGTAATGCTGGTTCTCACTGCCTCCTGGAACCCTTTCAAATGCCACAGACAATTTGGCCATCTCTGCTTTCCTGCGGACTCCATCCTCAAAAGCACCTTTTTTCGCTTTCGGCAACCTCCGGAGCAAAAAAGACAAAAGTACAGCTTTTGCTGCCACAGCAAAGGTGCCAGCGGGGAAAAGTGATGCTGGTTCTCACTGCCTCCTGGAACCCTTTCAAATGCCCCAGACAATTTGGCCCTCTCTGCTTTCCTGCGGACTCCATCCTCAAAAGCACCTGTTTTCGCTTTCGGCAGCCTCCGGAGCAAAAAAGACAAACGTCCAGGTTTTGCTGCCACAGCAAAGGTGCCAGCGGGGAAAAGTGATGCTGGTCCTCATTGCCTCCTGGAACCTCTTCAAATGCCACAGACAATTTGGCCCTCTCTGCTTTCCTGCGGACTCCATCCTCAAAAGCACCTGTTTTCGCTTTCGGCATCCTGAGGATCAAAAAAGAGAAACGTCCAGCTTTTGCTGCCACAGCAAAGGTGCCAGCGGGGAAAAGTGATGCTGGTCCTCACTGCCTCCTGGAACCCCTTCAAAAGCCACAGACAATTTGGCCCTCTCTGCTTTCCTGCGGACTCCATCCTCAAAAGCACCTGTTTTCGCTTTCGGCAGCCTCCGGAGCAAAAAAGACAAACGTCCAGGTTTTGCTGCCACAGCAAAAGTGCCTGCGGGGAAAAGTAATGCTGGTCCTCATTGCCTCCTGGAACCTCTTCAAATGCCCCAGACAATTTGGCCCTCTCTGCTTTCCTGCGGACTCCATCCTCAAAAGCACCTGTTTTCGCTTTCGGCATCCTGAGGATCAAAAAAGAGAAACGTCCAGGTTTTGCTGCCACAGCAAAGGTGCCAGCGGGCAAAAGTAATGCTGGTTCTCACTGCCTCCTGGAACCCTTTCAAATGCACCACACAATTTGGCCCTCTCTGCTTTCCTGCGGACTCCATCCTCAAAACCACCTGTTTTCGCTTTCGGCAGCCTCCGGAGCAAAAAAGACAAACGTCCAGCTTTTGCTGCCACAGCAAAGGTGCCAGCGGGGAAAAGTAATGCTGGTTCTCACTGCCTCCTGGAACCTCTTCAAATGCCCCAGACAATTTGGCACTCTCTGCTTTCCTGCGGACTCCATCCTCAAAAGCACCTGTTTTCGCTTTCGGCAGCCTCCGGAGCAAAAAACACAAACGTCCAGCTTTTGCTGTCACAGCAAAGGAGCTAGCGGGGAAAAGTGATGCTGGTTCTCACTGCCTCCTGGAACTCTTTCAAATGCCACAGATAATTTGGCCCTCTCTGCTTTCCTGCGGACTCCATCCTCAAAAGCACCTGTTTTCGCTTTCGGCAACCTCCGGAGCAAAAAAGACAAACGTCCAGCTTTTGCTGCAACAGCAAAGGTGCCAGCGGGGAAAAGTGATGCTGGTCCTCATTGCCTCCTGGAACCTCTTCAAATGCCACAGACAATTTGGCCCTCTCTGCTTTCCTGCGGACTCCATCCTCAAAAGCACCTGTTTTCGCTTTCGGCATCCTGAGGATCAAAAAAGAGAAACGTCCAGCTTTTGCTGCCACAGCAAAGGTGCCAGCGGGGAAAAGTATTGCTGGTCCTCATTGCCTCCTGGAACCTCTTCAAATGCCACAGACAATTTGGCACTCTCTGCTTTCCTGCGGACTCCATCCTCAAAAGCACCTGTTTTCGCTTTCGGCAGCCTCCGGAGCAAAAAAGACAAACGTCCAGCTTTTGCTACCACAGCAAAGGTGCCAGCGGGGAAAAGTAATGCTGGTTCTCACTGCCTCCTGGAACCCTTTCAAATGCCACAGACAATTTGGCCCTCTCTGCTTTCCTGCGGACTCCATCCTCAAAAGCACCTGTTTTCGCTTTCGGCATCCTCAGGAGCAAAAAAGACAAACGTCCAGCTTTTGCTGCCACAGCAAAGGTGCCAGCGGGGAAAAGTGATGCTGGTCCTCATTGCCTCCTGGAACCTCTTCAAATGCCCCAGACAATTTGGCCCTCTCTGCTTTCCTGCGGACTCCATCCTCAAAAGCACCTGTTTTCGCTTTCGGCATCCTGAGGATCAAAAAAGAGAAACGTCCAGGTTTTGCTGCCACAGCAAAGGTGCCAGCGGGGAAAAGTGATGCTGGTCCTCACTGCCTCCTGGAACTCCTTCAAAAGCCCTAGACAATTTGGCCCTCTCTGCTTTCCTGCGGACTCCATCCTCAAAAGCACCTGTTTTCGCTTTCGGCAACCTCAGGAGCAAAAAAGACAAACGTCCAGCTTTTGCTGCCACAGCAAAGGTGCCAGCGGGGAAAAGTGATGCTGGTTCTCACTGCCTCCTGGAACCCTTTCAAATGCCCCAGACAATTTGGCCCTCTCTGCTTTCCTGCGGACTCCATCCTCAAAAGCACCTGTTTTCGCTTTCGGCAGCCTCCGGAGCAAAAAAGACAAACGTCCAGCTTTTGCTGCCACAGCAAAGGTGCCAGCGGGGAAAAGTAATGCTGGTTCTCACTGCCTCCTGGAACCCTTTCAAATGCCACAGACAATTTGGCCCTCTCTGCTTTCCTGCGGACTCCATCCTCAAAAGCACCTGTTTTCGCTTTCGGCAACCTCCGGAGCAAAAAAGACAAACGTCCAGCTTTTGCTGCCACAGCAAAGGTGCCAGCGGGGAAAAGTGATGCTGGTCCTCATTGCCTCCTGGAACCTCTTCAAATGCCACAGACAATTTGGCCCTCTCTGCTTTCCTGCGGACTCCATCCTCAAAAGCACCTGTTTTCGCTTCCGGCAACCTCCGGAGCAAAAAAGACAAACGTCCACGTTTTGCTGCGACAGCAAAGGTGCCAGCGGGGAAAAGTAATGCTGGTTCTCACTGCCTCCTGGAACCTCTTAAAATGCCCCAGACAATTTGGCACTCTCTGCTTTCCTGCGGACTCCATCCTCAAAAGCACCTTTTTTCGCTTTCGGCAACCTCCGGAGCAAAAAAGACAAAAGTAGAGCTTTTGCTGCCACAGCAAAGGTGCCAGCGGGGAAAAGTGATGCTGGTTCTCACTGCCTCCTGGAACCCTTTCAAATGCCCCAGACAATTTGGCCCTCTCTGCTTTCCTGCGGACTCCATCCTCAAAAGCACCTGTTTTCGCTTTCGGCAGCCTCCGGAGCAAAAAAGACAAACGTCCAGGTTTTGCTGCCACAGCAAAGGTGCCAGCGGGGAAAAGTGATGCTGGTCCTCATTGCCTCCTGGAACCTCTTCAAATGCCACAGACAATTTGGCCCTCTCTGCTTTCCTGCGGACTCCATCCTCAAAAGCACCTGTTTTCGCTTTCGGCATCCTGAGGATCAAAAAAGACAAACGTCCAGCTTTTGCTGCCACAGCAAAGGTGCCAGCAGGCAAAAGTAATGCTGGTTCTCACTGCCTCCTGGAACCCTTTCAAATGCACCACACAATTTGGCCCTCTCTGCTTTCCTGCGGACTCCATCCTCAAAACCACCTGTTTTCGCTTTGGGCAGCCTCCGGAGCAAAAAAGACAAACGTCCAGCTTTTGCTGCCACAGCAAAGGTGCCAGCGGGGAAAAGTAATGCTGGTTCTCACTGCGTCCTGGAACCTCTTCAAATGCCCCAGACAATTTGGCACTCTCTGCTTTCCTGCGGACTCCATCCTCAAAAGCACCTGTTTTCGCTTTCGGCAGCCTCCGGAGCAAAAAACACAAACGTCCAGCTTTTGCTGTCACAGCAAAGGAGCTAGCGGGGAAAAGTGATGCTGGTTCTCACTGCCTCCTGGAACTCTTTCAAATGCCACAGATAATTTGGCCCTCTCTGCTTTCCTGCGGACTCCATCCTCAAAAGCACCTGTTTTCGCTTTCGGCAACCTCCGGAGCAAAAAAGACAAACGTCCAGCTTTAGCTGCCACAGCAAAGGTGCCAGCGGGGAAAAGTGATGCTGGTCCTCATTGCCTCCTGGAACCTCTTCAAATGCCACAGACAATTTGGCACTCTCTGCTTTCCTGCGGACTCCATCCTCAAAAGCACCTGTTTTCGCTTTCGGCAGCCTCCGGAGCAAAAAAGAAAAACGTCCAGCTTTTGCTGCCACAGCAAAGGTGCCAGCGGGGAAAAGTATTGCTGGTCCTCATTGCCTCCTGGAACCTCTTCAAATGCCACAGACAATTTGGCACTCTCTGCTTTCCTGCGGACTCCATCATCAAAAGCACCTGTTTTCGCTTTCGGCAACCTCAGGAGCAAAAAAGACAAACGTCCAGCTTTTGCTGCCACAGCAAAGGTGCCAGCGGGGAAAAGTGATGCTGGTTCTCACTGCCTCCTGGAACCCTTTCAAATGCCCCAGACAATTTGGCCCTCTCTGCTTTCCTGCGGACTCCATCCTCAAAAGCACCTGTTTTCGCTTTCGGCAGCCTCCGGAGCAAAAAAGACAAACGTCCAGCTTTTGCTACCACAGCAAAGGTGCCAGCGGGGAAAAGTAATGCTGGTTCTCACTGCCTCCTGGAACCCTTTCAAATGCCACAGACAATTTGGCCCTCTCTGCTTTCCTGCGGACTCCATCCTCAAAAGCACCTGTTTTCGCTTTCGGCATCCTCAGGAGCAAAAAAGACAAACGTCCAGCTTTTGCTGCCACAGCAAAGGTGCCAGCGGGGAAAAGTGATGCTGGTCCTCATTGCCTCCTGGAACCTCTTCAAATGCCCCAGACAATTTGGCCCTCTCTGCTTTCCTGCGGACTCCATCCTCAAAAGCACATGTTTTCGCTTTCGGCATCCTGAGGATCAAAAAAGAGAAACGTCCAGGTTTTGCTGCCACAGCAAAGGTGCCAGCGGGGAAAAGTGATGCTGGTCCTCACTGCCTCCTGGAACTCCTTCAAAAGCCCTAGACAATTTGGCCCTCTCTGCTTTCCTGCGGACTCCATCCTCAAAAGCACCTGTTTTCGCTTTCGGCAGCCTCCGGAGCAAAAAAGACAAACGTCCAGCTTTTGCTGCCACAGCAAAGGTGCCA
This sequence comes from Vanellus vanellus, assembly GCF_965231255.1. NCBI lineage: Eukaryota > Metazoa > Chordata > Aves > Charadriiformes > Charadriidae > Vanellus > Vanellus vanellus. The sequence continues at coordinate 162,746 of NW_028127925.1, forward strand.
GCGGGGAAAAGTAATGCTGGTTCTCACTGCCTCCTGGAACCCCTTCAAAAGCCCTAGACAATTTGGCCCTCTCTGCTTTCCTGCGGACTCCATCCTCAAAAGCACCTGTTTTCGTTTTCGGCAACCTCAGGAGCAAAAAAGACAAACGTCCAGCTTTTGCTGCCACAGCAAAGGTGCCAGCGGGGAAAAGTGATGCTGGTCCTCATTGCCTCCTGGAACCTCTTCAAATGCCACAGACAATTTGGCACTCTCTGCTTTCCTGCGGACTCCATCCTCAAAAGCACCTGTTTTCGCTTTCGGCAGCCTCCGGAGCAAAAAAGAAAAACGTCCAGCTTTTGCTGCCACAGCAAAGGTGCCAGCGGGGAAAAGTATTGCTGGTCCTCATTGCCTCCTGGAACCTCTTCAAATGCCACAGACAATTTGGCACTCTCTGCTTGCCTGCGGACTCCATCCTCAAAAGCACCTGTTTTCGCTTCCGGCAACCTCCGGAGCAAAAAAGACAAACGTCCAGGTTTTGCTGCGACAGCAAAGGTGCCAGCGGGGAAAAGTAATGCTGGTTCTCACTGCCTCCTGGAACCTCTTAAAATGCCCCAGACAATTTGGCCCTCTCTGCTTTCCTGCGGACTCCATCCTCAAAAGCACCTGTTTTCGCTTCCGGCAACCTCCGGAGCAAAAAAGACAAACGTCCAGGTTTTGCTGCGACAGCAAAGGTGCCAGCGGGGAAAAGTAATGCTGGTTCTCACTGCCTCCTGGAACCTCTTAAAATGCCCCAGACAATTTGGCCCTCTCTGCTTTCCTGCGGACTCCATCCTCAAAAGCACCTTTTTTCTCTTTCGGCAACCTCCGGAGCAAAAAAGACAAAAGTACAGCTTTTGCTGCCACAGCAAAGGTGCCAGCGGGGAAAAGTGATGCTGGTTCTCACTGCCTCCTGGAACCCTTTCAAATGCCCCAGACAATTTGGCACTCTCTGCTTTCCTGCGGACTCCATCCTCAAAAGCACCTGTTTTCGCTTTCGGCAGCCTCCGGAGCAAAAAAGAAAACGTCCAGCTTTTGCTGACACAGCAAAGGAGCCGGCGGGGAAAAGTATTGCTGGTCCTCATTGCCTCCTGGAACCTCTTCAAATGCCACAGACAATTTGGCACTCTCTGCTTGCCTGCGGACTCCATCCTCAAAAGCACCTGTTTTCGCTTCCGGCAACCTCCGGAGCAAAAAAGACAAACGTCCAGGTTTTGCTGCGACAGCAAAGGTGCCAGCGGGGAAAAGTAATGCTGGTTCTCACTGCCTCCTGGAACCTCTTCAAATGCCCCAGACAATTTGGCCCTCTCTGCTTTCCTGCGGACTCCATCCTCAAAAGCACCTGTTTTCGCTTTCGGCAGCCTCCGGAGCAAAAAAGACAAACGTCCAGGTTTTGCTGCGACAGCAAAGGTGCCAGCGGGGAAAAGTAATGCTGGTTCTCACTGCCTCCTGGAACCTCTTCAAATGCCACAGACAATTTGGCCCTCTCTGCTTTCCTGCGGACTCCATCCTCAAAAGCACCTTTTTTCTCTTTCGGCAACCTCCGGAGCAAAAAAGACAAAAGTACAGCTTTTGCTGCCACAGCAAAGGTGCCAGCGGGGAAAAGTGATGCTGGTTCTCACTGCCTCCTGGAACCCTTTCAAATGCCCCAGACAATTTGGCCCTCTCTGCTTTCCTGCGGACTCCATCCTCAAAAGCACCTGTTTTCGCTTTCGGCAGCCTCCGGAGCAAAAAAGACAAACGTCCAGCTTTTGCTGCCACAGCAAAGGTGCCAGCGGGGAAAAGTAATGCTGGTTCTCACTGCCTCCTGGAACCTCTTCAAAAGCCACAGACAATTTGGCCCTCTCTGCTTTCCTGCGGACTCCATCCTCAAAAGCACCTGTTTTCGCTTTCGGCATCCTCCGGAGCAAAAAAGACAAACGTCCAGCTTTTGCTGCCACAGCAAAGGTGCCAGCGGGGAAAAGTGATGCTGGTCCTCATTGCCTCCTGGAAGCTCTTCAAATGCCACAGACAATTTGGCCCTCTCTGCTTTCCTGCGGACTCCATCCTCAAAAGCACCTGTTTTCGCTTTCGGCAGCCTCCGGAGCAAAAAAGACAAACGTCCAGCTTTTGCTGCCACAGCAAAGGTGCCAGCGGGGAAAAGTGATGCTGGTCCTCACTGCCTCCTGGAACCCCTTCAAAAGCCCTAGACAATTTGGCCCTCTCTGCTTTCCTGCGGACTCCATCCTCAAAAGCACCTGTTTTCGCTTTCGGCAGCCTCCGGAGCAAAAAAGACAAACGTCCAGGTTTTGCTGCCACAGCAAAAGTGCCTGCGGGGAAAAGTAATGCTGGTCCTCATTGCCTCCTGGAACCTCTTCAAATGCCACAGACAATTTGGCACTCTCTGCTTTCCTGCGGACTCCATCCTCAAAAGCACCTGTTTTCGCTTTCGGCAACCTCCGGAGCAAAAAAGACAAACGTCCAGCTTTTGCTGCCACAGCAAAGGTGCCAGCGGGGAAAAGTGATGCTGGTCCTCATTGCCTCCTGGAACCTCTTCAAATGCCACAGACAATTTGGCCCTCTCTGCTTTCCTGCGGACTCCATCCTCAAAAGCACCTGTTTTCGTTTTCGGCAACCTCAGGAGCAAAAAAGACAAACGTCCAGGTTTTGCTGCCACAGCAAAGGTGCCAGCGGGCAAAAGTAATGCTGGTTCTCACTGCCTCCTGGAACCCTTTCAAATGCACCACACAATTTGGCCCTCTCTGCTTTCCTGCGGACTCCATCCTCAAAAGCACCTGTTTTCGCTTTCGGCAGCCTCCGGAGCAAAAAAGACAAACGTCCAGCTTTTGCTGCCACAGCAAAGGTGCCAGCGGGGAAAAGTAATGCTGGTTCTCACTGCCTCCTGGAACCTCTTCAAATGCCCCAAACAATTTGGCACTCTCTGCTTTCCTGCGGACTCCATCCTCAAAAGCACCTGTTTTCGCTTTCGGCAGCCTCCGGAGCAAAAAACACAAACGTCCAGCTTTTGCTGCCACAGCAAAGGAGCTAGCGGGGAAAAGTGATGCTGGTTCTCACTGCCTCCTGGAACTCTTTCAAATGCCACAGATAATTTGGCCCTCTCTGCTTTCCTGCGGACTCCATCCTCAAAAGCACCTGTTTTCGCTTTCGGCAGCCTCCGGAGCAAAAAAGACAAACGTCCAGCTTTTGCTGCCACAGCAAAGGTGCCAGCGGGGAAAAGTAATGCTGGTTCTCACTGCCTCCTGGAACTCTTTCAAATGCCCCAGACAATTTGGCCCTCTCTGCTTTCCTGCGGACTCCATCCTCAAAAGCACCTGTTTTAGCTTTTGGCAGCCTCCGGAGCAAAAAAGACAAACGTCCAGGTTTTCCTGCCACAGCAAAGGTGCCAGCCGGGAAAAGTAATGCTGGTCCTCATTGCCTCCTGGAACCCTTTCAAATGCCACAGACAATTTGGCCCTCTCTGCTTTCCTGCGGACTCCATCCTCAAAAGCACTTGTTTTCGCTTTCGGCAGCCTCCGGAGCAAAAAAGACAAACGTCCAGCTTTTGCTGCCACAGCAAAGGTGCCAGCGGGCAAAAGAAAGGCTGGTTCTCACTGCCTCCTGGAACCCTTTCAAATGCCAAAGACAATTTGGCCCTCTCTGCTTTCCTGCGGACTCCATCCTCAAAAGCACCTGTTTTCGCTTTCGGCAGCCTCCGGAGCAAAAAACACAAACGTCCAGCTTTTGCTGCCACAGCAAAGGAGCCAGCGGGGAAAAGTGATGCTGGTTCTCACTGCCTCCTGGAACTCTTTCAAATGCCCCAGACAATTTGGCCCTCTCTGCTTTCCTGCGGACTCCATCCTCAAAAGCACCTGTTTTCGCTTTCGGCAGCCTCCGGAGCAAAAAAGACAAACGTCCAGGTTTTCCTGCCACAGCAAAGGTGCCAGCGGGGAAAAGTGATGCTGGTTCTCACTACCTCCTGAAACTCTTTCAAATGCCCCAGACAATTTGGCCCTCTCTGCTTTCCTGCGGACTCCATCCTCAAAAGCACCTGTTTTCGTTTTCGGCAACCTCAGGAGCAAAAAAGACAAACGTCCAGGTTTTGCTGCCACAGCAAAGGTGCCAGCGGGCAAAAGTAATGCTGGTTCTCACTGCCTCCTGGAACCCTTTCAAATGCCCCAGACAATTTGGCCCTCTCTGCTTTCCTGCGGACTCCATCCTCAAAAGCACCTGTTTTCGCTTTCGGCAGCCTCCGGAGCAAAAAAGACAAACGTCCAGCTTTTGCTGCCACAGCAAAGGAGCCAGCGGGCAAAAGTGATGCTGGTTGTCACTGCCTCCTGGAACTCTTTCAAATGCCCCAGACAATTTGGCCCTCTCTGCTTTCCTGCGGACTCCATCCTCAAAAGCACCTGTTTTCGCTTTCGGCAGCCTCCGGAGCAAAAAAGACAAACGTCCAGGTTTTCCTGCCACAGCAAAGGTGCCTGCGGGGAAAAGTAATGCTGGTCCTCATTGCCTCCTGGAAACCTTTCAAATGCCACAGACAATTTGTCCCTCTCTGCTTTCCTGCGGACTCCATCCTCAAAACCACCTGTTTTCGCTTTCGGCAGCCTCCGGAGCAAAAAAGACAAACGTCCAGCTTTTGCTGCCACAGCAAAGGTGCCAGCGGGAAAAGTAATGCTGGTTCTCACTGCCTCCTGGAACCCTTTCAAATGCCACAGACAATTTGGCCCTCTCTGCTTGCCTGCGGACTCCATCCTCAAAAGCACCTGTTTTCGCTTCCGGCAACCTCTGGAGCAAAAAAGACAAACGTCCAGCTTTTGCTGCCACAGCAAAGGTGCCAGCGGGGAAAAGTAATGCTGGTTCTCACTGCCTCCTGGAACCTCTTCAAATGCCACAGACAATTTGGCCCTCTCTGCTTTCCTGCGGACTCCATCCTCAAAAGCACCTGTTTTCGCTTTCGGCAGCCTCTGGAGCAAAAAAGACAAACGTACAGCTTTTGCTGCCACAGCAAAGGAGCCAGCGGGGAAAAGTGATGCTGGTTCTCACTGCCTCCTGGAACTCTTTCAAATGCCACAGACAATTTGGCACTCTCTGCTTTCCTGCGGAGTCCATCCTCAAAAGCACCTGTTTTCGCTTTCACCAGCCTCCGGAGCAAAAAAGACAAACGTCAGCTTTGCTGCCACAGCAAAGGTGCCAGCGGGAAAAGTAATGCTGGTTCTCACGGCCTACTGGAACCCTTTCAAATGCCCCAGACAATTTGGCCCTCTCTGCTTGCCTGCGGACTCCATCCTCAAAAGCACCTGTTTTCGCTTCCGGCAACCTCTGGAGCAAAAAAGACAAACGTCCAGCTTTTGCTGCCACAGCAAAGGTGCCAGCGGGGAAAGTGATGCTGGTTCTCACTGCCTCCTGGAACTCTTTCAAATGCCCCAGACAATTTGGCCCTCTCTGCTTTCCTGCGGACTCCATCCTCAAAAGCACCTGTTTTCGCTTTCACCAGCCTCCGGAGCAAAAAAGACAAACGTCCAGCTTTTGCTGCCACAGCAAAGGTGCCAGCGGGGAAAAGTAATGCTGGTTCTCACTGCCTCCTGGAACCTCCTTCAAATGCCCCAAACAATTTGGCACTCTCTGCTTTCCTGCGGACTCCATCCTCAAAAGCACCTGTTTTCGCTTTCGGCAGCCTCCGGAGCAAAAACACAAACGTCCAGCTTTTGCTGCCACAGCAAAGGAGCTAGCGGGGAAAAGTGATGCTGGTTCTCACTGCCTCCTGGAACTCTTTCAAATGCCACAGATAATTTGGCCCTCTCTGCTTTCCTGCGGACTCCATCCTCAAAAGCACCTGTTTTCGCTTTCGGCAGCCTCCGGAGCAAAAAAGACAAACGTCCAGCTTTTGCTGCCACAGCAAAGGTGCCAGCGGGGAAAAGTAATGCTGGTTCTCACTGCCTCCTGGAACTCTTTCAAATGCCCCAGACAATTTGGCCCTCTCTGCTTTCCTGCGGACTCCATCCTCAAAAGCACCTGTTTTAGCTTTTGGCAGCCTCCGGAGCAAAAAGACAAACGTCCAGGTTTTGCTGCCACAGCCAAAGGTGCCAGCCGGGAAAAGTAATGCTGGTCCTCATTGCCTCCTGGAACCCTTTCAAATGCCACAGACAATTTGGCCCTCTCTGCTTTCCTGCGGACTCCATCCTCAAAAGCACTTGTTTTCGCTTTGGGCAGCCTCCGGAGCAAAAAAGACAAACGTCCAGCTTTTGCTGCCACAGCAAAGGTGCCAGCGGGCAAAAGAAAGGCTGGTTCTCACTGCCTCCTGGAACCCTTTCAAATGCCAAAGACAATTTGGCCCTCTCTGCTTTCCTGCGGACTCCATCCTCAAAAGCACCTGTTTTCGCTTTCGGCAGCCTCCGGAGCAAAAAACACAAACGTCAGCTTTTGCTGCCACAGCAAAGGAGCCAGCGGGGAAAAGTGATGCTGGTTCTCACTGCCTCCTGGAACTCTTTCAAATGCCCCAGACAATTTGGCCCTCTCTGCTTTCCTGCGGACTCCATCCTCAAAAGCACCTGTTTTCGCTTTCGGCAGCCTCCGGAGCAAAAAAGACAAACGTCCAGGTTTTCCTGCCACAGCAAAGGTGCCAGCGGGAAAAGTGATGCTGGTTCTCACTACCTCCTGAAACTCTTTCAAATGCCCCAGACAATTTGGCCCTCTCTGCTTTCCTGCGGACTCCATCCTCAAAAGCACCTGTTTTCGTTTTCGGCAACCTCAGGAGCAAAAAAGACAAACGTCCAGGTTTTGCTGCCACAGCAAAGGTGCCAGCGGGCAAAAGTAATGCTGGTTCTCACTGCCTCCTGGAACCCTTTCAAATGCCCAGACAATTTGGCCCTCTCTGCTTTCCTGCGGACTCCATCCTCAAAAGCACCTGTTTTCGCTTTCGGCAGCCTCCGGAGCAAAAAAGACAAACGTCCAGCTTTTGCTGCCACAGCAAAGGAGCCAGCGGGCAAAAGTGATGCTGGTTCTCACTGCCTCCTGGAACTCTTTCAAATGCCCCAGACAATTTGGCCCTCTCTGCTTTCCTGCGGACTCCATCCTCAAAAGCACCTGTTTTCGCTTTCGGCAGCCTCCGGAGCAAAAAAGACAAACGTCCAGGTTTTCCTGCCACAGCAAAGGTGCCTGCGGGGAAAAGTAATGCTGGTCCTCATTGCCTCCTGGGAAACCTTTCAAATGCCACAGACAATTTGTCCCTCTCTGCTTTCCTGCGGACTCCATCCTCAAAACAACCTGTTTCGCTTTCGGCAGCCTCCGGAGGAAAAAAGACAAACGTCCAGCTTTTGCTGCCACAGCAAAGGTGCCAGCGGGAAAAGTAATGCTGGTTCTCACTGCCTCCTGGAACCCTTTCAAATGCCACAGACAATTTGGCCCTCTCTGCTTGCCTGCGGACTCCATCCTCAAAAGCACCTGTTTTCGCTTCCGGCAACCTCTGGAGCAAAAAAGACAAACGTCCAGCTTTTGCTGCCACAGCAAAGGTGCCAGCGGGGAAAAGTAATGCTGGTTCTCACTGCCTCCTGGAACCTCTTCAAATGCCACAGACAAATTTGGCCCTCTCTGCTTTCCTGCGGACTCCATCCTCAAAAGCACCTGTTTTCGCTTTCGGCAGCCTCTGGAGCAAAAAAGACAAACGTACAGCTTTTGCTGCCACAGCAAAGGAGCCAGCGGGGAAAAGTGATGCTGGTTCTCACTGCCTCCTGGAACTCTTTCAAATGCCACAGACAATTTGGCACTCTCTGCTTTCCTGCGGAGTCCATCCTCAAAAGCACCTGTTTTTCGCTTTCACCAGCCAGCCTCCGGAGCAAAAAAGACAAACGTCCAGCTTTTGCTGCCACAGCAAAGGTGCCAGCGGGAAAAGTAATGCTGGTTCTCACGGCCTACTGGAACCCTTTCAAATGCCCCAGACAATTTGGCCCTCTCTGCTTGCCTGCGGACTCCATCCTCAAAAGCACCTGTTTTTCGCTTCCGGCAACCTCTGGAGCAAAAAAGACAAACGTC
>NW_028127924.1:0-29909 GCF_965231255.1 Vanellus vanellus
TCTCTTTCCCGCTCTTTCCCGCTCTTTCCCTCTCTTTCCCTCTCTTTCCCTCTCTTTTCCTCTCTTTCCCGCTCTTTCCCTCTCTTTCCCGCTCTTTCCCGCTCTTTCCCGCTCTTTCTTGCTCTTTCCCTCTCTTTCCCGGTCTTTCCCTCTCTTTCCCTCTCTTTCCCTCTCTTTCCCTCTCTTTCCCGCTCTTTCCCGCTCTTTCCATCTCTTTCCCTCTCTTTCCCGCTCTTTCCCGCTCTTTCCCTCTCTTTCCCTCTCTTCCCGCTCTTTCCCGCTCTTTCCCTCTCTTTCCCGCTCTTTCCCGCTCTTTCACGCTCTTTCCCGCTCTTTCCCGCTCTTTCCCTCTCTTTCCCGCTCTTTCCCTCTCTTTCCCGCTCTTTCCCGCTCTTTCCCTCTCTTTCCCTCTCTTGCCCTCTCTTTCCCGCTCTTTCCCTCTCTTTCCCGCTCTTTCCCGCTCTTTCCCGCTCTTTCCCTCTCTTTCCCTCTCTTTCCCGCTCTTTCCTGCTCTTTCCCTCTCTTTCCCGCTCTTTCCCGCTCTTTCCCTCTCTTTCCCGCTGTTTCCCTCTCTTTCCCGCTCTTTCCCGCTCTTTCCCGATCTTTCCCGCTCTTTCCCTCTCTTTCCCGCTCTTTCCCGCTCTTTCCCTCTCTTTCCCGCTCTTTCCCGCTCTTTCCCTCTCTTTCCCGCTCTTTCCCGCTCTTTCCCTCTCTTTCCCTCTCTTTCCCTCTCTTTCCCGCTCTTTCCCGCTCTTTCCCTCTCTTTCCCTCTCTTTCCCGCTCTTTCCCGCTCTTTCCCTCTCTTTCCCTCTCTTTCCCGCTCTTTCCCGCTCTTTCCCTCTCTTTCCCGCTTTTTCCCGCTCTTTCACGCTCTTTCCCGCTCTTTCCCGCTCTTTCCCTCTCTTTCCCGCTCTTTCCCTCTCTTTCCCGCTCTTTCCCGCTCTTTCCCTCTCTTTCCCTCTCTTGCCCTCTCTTTCCCGCTCTTTCCCTCTCTTTCCCGCTCTTTCCCGCTCTTTCCCGGTCTTTCCCGCTCTTTCCCGCTCTTTCCCGCTCTTTCCTGCTCTTTCCCTCTCTTTCCCGCTCTTTCCCGCTCTTTCCCTCTCTTTCCCGCTGTTTCCCTCTCTTTCCCGCTCTTTCCCGCTCTTTCCCTCTCTTTCCCTCTCTTTCCCGCTCTTTCCCGCTCTTTCCCTCTCTTTCCCTCTCTTTCCCGCTCTTTCCCGCTCTTTCCCTCTCTTTCCCGCTCTTTCACGCTCTTTCCCGCTCTTTCCCGCTCTTTCCCTCCCTTTCCTCTCTTTCCCTCTCTTTCCCGCTCTTTCCCTCTCTTTCCCTCTTTTTCCCGCTCTTTCCCGCTCTTTCCCTCTCTTTCCCTCTCTTTCCCTCTCTTTCCTCTCTTTCCCTCTCTTTCCCGATCTTTCCCTCTCTTTCCCTCTTTCCCGCTCTTTCCCTCTCTTTCCCGCTCTTTCCCGCTCTTTCCCGCTCTTTCCCGCTCTTTCCCGCTCTTTCCCGCTCTTTCCCTCTCTTTCCCGCTCTTTCCCTCTCTTTCCCTCTCTTTCCCTCTCTTTCCTCTCTTTCCCTCTCTTTCCCTCTCTTTTCCGCTCTTTCCCTCTCTTTCCCTCCCTTTCCTCTCTTTCCCTCTCTTTCCCGCTCTTTCCCTCTCTTTCCCTCTTTTTCCCGCTCTTTCCCGCTCTTTCCCTCTCTTTCCCTCTCTTTCCCTCTCTTTCCTCTCTTTCCCTCTCTTTCCCGATCTTTCCCTCTCTTTCCCTCTTTCCCGCTCTTTCCCTCTCTTTCCCGCTCTTTCCCGCTCTTTCCCTCTCTTTCCCGCTCTTTCCCGCTCTTTCCCGCTCTTTCCCTCTCTTTCCCGCTCTTTCCCTCTCTTTCCCTCTCTTTCCCTCTCTTTCCTCTCTTTCCCTCTCTTTCCCGCTCTTTCCCTCTCTTTCCCTCTCTTTCCCGCTCTTTCCCTCTCTTTCCCGCTCTTTCCCGCTCTTTCCCGCTCTTTCCCTCTCTTTCCCGCTCTTTCCCTTTCTTTCCCTCTCTTTCCCTGTCTTTCCCTCTCTTTCCCGCTCTTTCCCGCTCTTTCCCTCTCCCTCTCTTTCCCGCTCTTTCCCTGTCTTTCCCTCTCTTTCCCTCTCTTTCCCGCTCTTTCCCGCACTTTCCCGCACTTTCCCGCTCTTTCCCTCTCTTTCCTTCTCTTTCCCGCTCTTTCCCGCTCTTTCCCGCTCTTTCCCTCTCTTTCCCGCTCTTTCCCTCTCTTTCCCTGTCTTTCCCTCTCTTTCCCGCTCTTTTCCGCTCTTTCCCGCTCTTTCCCTCTCTTTCCCGCTCTTTCCCTCTCTTTCCCCCTCTTTCCCTCTCTTTCCCGCTCTTTCCCGCTCTTTCCCTCTCTTTCCCTCTCTTTCCCTCTCTTTCCCTCTTTCCCGCTCTTTCCCTCTCTTTCCCGCTCTTTCCCGCTCTTTCCCTCTCTTTCCCGCTCTTTCCCTCTCTTTCCCTCTCTTTCCCTCTCTTTCCTCTCTTTCCCTCTCTTTCCCGCTCTTTCCCTCTCTTTCCCTCTCTTTCCCGCTCTTTCCCTCTCTTTCCCGCTCTTTCCCGCTCTTTCCCGCTCTTTCCCTCTCTTTCCCGCTCTTTCCCTCTCTTTCCCTCTCTTTCCCTCTCTTTCCCTCTCTTTCCCGCTCTTTCCCGCTCTTTCCCTCTCCCTCTCTTTCCCGCTCTTTCCCGCTCTTTCCCTCTCTTTCCCTCTCTTTCCCGCTCTTTCCCGCACTTTCCCGCACTTTCCCGCTCTTTCCCTCTCTTTCCTCTCTTTCCCGCTCTTTCCCTCTCTTTCCCTCTCTTTCCCTCTCTTTCCCGCTCTTTTCCGCTCTTTCCCGCTGTTTCCCGCTCTTTCCCGCTCTTTCCCTCTCTTTCCCTCTCTTTCCCTCTCTTTCCCTCTCTTTCCCTCTCTTTCCCTCTCTTTCCCTCTCTTTCCCTCTCTTTCCCTCTCTTTCCCTCTCTTTCCCGCTCTTTCCTGCTCTTTCCCTCTCTTTCCCGCTCTTTCCCTCTATTTCCCTCTCTTTCCCGCTCTTTCCCGCTCTTTCCCTCTCTTTCCCGCTCTTTCCCTCTCTTTCCCTCTCTTCCCTCTCTTTCCGGCTCTTTTCCGCTCTTTCCCTCTCTTTCCCTCTCTTTCCCGCTCTTTCCCTCTCTTTCCCTCTCTTTCCCTCTCTTTCCCTCTCTTTCCCTCTCTTTTCCGCTCTTTCCCTCTCTTTCCCTCCCTTTCCTCTCTTTCCCTCTCTTTCCCGCTCTTTCCCTCTCTTTCCCTCTTTTCCCGCTCTTTCCCGCTCTTTCCCTCTCTTTCCCTCTCTTTCCCTCTCTTTCCTCTCTTTCCCTCTCTTTCCCGATCTTTCCCTCTCTTTCCCTCTTTCCCGCTCTTTCCCTCTCTTTCCCGCTCTTTCCCGCTCTTTCCCGCTCTTTCCCGCTCTTTCCCTCTCTTTCCCGCTCTTTCCCTCTCTTTCCCTCTCTTTCCCTCTCTTTCCCTCTCTTTCCCGCTCTTTCCCGCTCTTTCCCTCTCCCTCTCTTTCCCGCTCTTTCCCGCTCTTTCCCTCTCTTTCCCTCTCTTTCCCGCTCTTTCCCGCACTTTCCCGCACTTTCCCGCTCTTTCCCTCTCTTTCCCTCTCTTTCCCGCTCTTTCCCTCTCTTTCCCTCTCTTTCCCTCTCTTTCCCTCTCTTTCCCTCTCTTTTCCGCTCTTTCCCTCTCTTTCCCTCTCTTTCCCTCTCTTTCCCTCTGTTTCCCGCTCTTTCCTGCTCTTTCCCTCTCTTTCCCGCTCTTTCCCTCTCTTTCCCTCTCTTTCCCGCTGTTTCCCTCTCTTTCCCGCTCTTTCCCGCTCTTTCCCGCTCTTTCCCGCTCTTTCCCTCTCTTTCCCGCTCTTTCCCGCTCTTTCCCTCTCCTTCCCGCTCTTTCTCGCTCCTTCCCTCTCTTTCCCGCTCTTTCCCGCTCTTTCCCTCTCTTTCCCGCTCTTTCCCTCTCTTTCCCTCTCTTTCCCGCTCTTTCCCGCTCTTTCCCGCTCTTTCCCGGTCTTTCCCGCTCTTTCCCTCTCTTTCCCGCTCTTTCCCTCTCTTTCCCGCTCTTTCCCGCTCTTTCCCGCTCTTTCCCTCTCTTTCCCTGTCTTTCCCGCTCTTTCCCACTCTTTCCCTCTCTTTCCCTCTCTTTCCCTCTCTTTCCCGCTCTTTCCCGCTCTTTCCCTCTCTTTTCCGCTCTTTCCCTCTCTTTCCCTCTCTTTCCCTCTCTTTCCCGCTCTTTCCCTCTCTTTCCCTCTCTTTCCCTTTCTTTCCCGCTCTTTCCCTCTCTTTCCCTCTCTTTCCCTCTCTTTTCCGCTCTTTCCCTCTCTTTCCCTCTCTTTCCCTCTCTTTCCCTCTCTTTCCCGCTCTTTCCCTCTCTTTTCCGCTCTTTCCCTCTCTTTCCCGCTCTTTCCTGCTCTTTCCCGCTCTTTCCCTCTCTTTCCCTCTCTTTCCCTCTCTTTCCCTTTCTTTCCCGCTCTTTCCCTCTCTTTCCCGCTCTTTCCCGCTCTTTCCCTCTCTTTCCCTCTCTTTCCCTCTCTTTCCCGCTCTTTCCCGCTCTTTCCCTCTCTTTCCCGCTCTTTCCCTCTCTTTTCCGCTCTTTCCCGCTCTTTCCCGCTCTTTCCCGCTCTTTCCCGCTCTTTCCCGCTCTTTCCCTCTCTTTCCCGCTCTTTCCCTCTCTTTCCCGCTCTTTCCCTCTCTTTCCCGCTCTTTCCCGCTCTTTCCCTCTCTTTCCCGCTCTTTCCCTCTCTTTCCCTCTTTCCCGCTCTTTCCCGCTCTTTCCCTCTCTTTCCCTCTCTTTCCCGCACTTTCCCGCACTTTCCCGCACTTTCCCGCTCTTTCCCGCTCTTTCCCTCTCTTTCCCGCTCTTTCCCTCTCTTTCCCTCTTTCCCGCTCTTTCCCTCTCTTTCCCGCTCTTTCCCGCTCTTTCCCTCTCTTTCCCGCTCTTTCCCTCTCTTTCCCTCTCTTTCCCTCTCTTTCCTCTCTTTCCCTCTCTTTCCCGCTCTTTCCCTCTCTTTCCCTCTCTTTCCCTCTCTTTCCCTCTCTTTCCCGCTCTTTCCCGATCTTTCCCTCTCCCTCTCTTTCCCGCTCTTTCCCGCTCTTTCCCTCTCTTTCCCTCTCTTTCCCGCTCTTTCCCGCACTTTCCCGCACTTTCCCGCTCTTTCCCTCTCTTTCCCGCTCTTTCCTGCTCTTTCCCGCTCTTTCCCTCTCTTTCCCTCTCTTTCCCTCTCTTTCCCTTTCTTTCCCGCTCTTTCCCTCTCTTTCCCGCTCTTTCCCGCTCTTTCCCTCTCTTTCCCTCTCTTTCCCTCTCTTTCCCGCTCTTTCCCTCTCTTTCCCGCTCTTTCCCGCTCTTTCCCTCTCTTTCCCGCTCTTTCCCTCTCTTTTCCGCTCTTTCCCGCTCTTTCCCGCTCTTTCCCTCTCTTTCCCGCTCTTTCCCTCTCTTTCCCTCTCTTTCCCGCTCTTTCCCTCTCTTTCCCGCTCTTTCCCGCTCTTTCCCGCTCTTTCCCTCTCTTTCCCTCTCTTTCCCGCTCTTTCCCTCTCTTTCCCTCTCTTTCCCTCTCTTTCCCGCTCTTTCCCGCTCTTTCCCTCACTTTCCCTTTCTTTCCCGCTCTTTACCGCTCTTTCCCTCTATTTCCCTCTCTTTCCCGGTCTTTCCCTCTCTTTCCCGCTCTTTCCCGCTCTTTCCCGCTCTTTCCCGCTCTTTCCCTCTCTTTCCCGCTCTTTCCCTCTCTTTCCCTCTCTTTCCCTCTCTTTCCCGCTCTTTCCCGCTCTTTCCCTCTCTTTCCCGCTCTTTCCCTCTCTTTCCCTCTTTCCCGCTCTTTCCCGCACTTTCCCTCTCTTTCCCTCTCTTTCCCGCACTTTCCCGCACTTTCCCGCACTTTCCCGCTCTTTCCCGCTCTTTCCCTCTCTTTCCCGCTCTTTCCCTCTCTTTCCCTCTCTTTCCCTCTCTTTCCCTCTCTTTCCCTCTCTTTCCCGCTCTTTCCCTCTCTTTCCCGCTCTTTCCCTCTCTTTCCCGCTCTTTCCCGCTCTTTCCCTCTCTTTCCCGCTCTTTCCCTCTCTTTCCCGCTCTTTCCCTCTCTTTCCCTCTCTTTCCCTCTCTTTCCCGCTCTTTCCCGCTCTTTCCCTCTCTTTCCCGCTCTTTCCCTCTCTTTCCCTCTTTCCCGCTCTTTCCCTCTCTTTCCCGCTCTTTCCCGCTCTTTCCCGCTCTTTCCCTCACTTTCCCTTTCTTTCCCGCTCTTTACCGCTCTTTCCCTCTCTTTCCCTCTCTTTCCCGCTCTTTCCCTCTCTTTCCCGCTCTTTCCCGCTCTTTCCCGCTCTTTCCCGCTCTTTCCCTCTCTTTCCCGCTCTTTCCCTCTCTTTCCCTCTCTTTCCCTCTCTTTCCCGCTCTTTCCCGCTCTTTCCCTCTCTTTCCCGCTCTTTCCCTCTCTTTCCCTCTTTCCCGCTCTTTCCCGCTCTTTCCCTCTCTTTCCCTATCTTTCCCGCACTTTCCCGCACTTTCCCGCACTTTCCCGCTCTTTCCCGCTCTTTCCCTCTCTTTCCCGCTCTTTCCCTCTCTTTCCCTCTTTCCCGCTCTTTCCCTCTCTTTCCCGCTCTTTCCCGCTCTTTCCCGCTCTTTCCCTCTCTTTCCCGCTCTTTCCCTCTCTTTCCCTCTCTTTCCCTCTCTTTCCTCTCTTTCCCTCTCTTTCCCGCTCTTTCCCTCTCTTTCCCTCTCTTTCCCTCTCTTTCCCTCTCTTTTCCGCTCTTTCCCGCTCTTTCCCTCTCCCTCTCTTTCCCGCTCTTTCCCGCTCTTTCCCTCTCTTTCCCTCTCTTTCCCGCTCTTTCCCGCACTTTCCCGCACTTTCCCGCTCTTTCCCTCTCTTTCCCTCTCTTTCCCGCTCTTTCCCTCTCTTTTCCACTCTTTCCCTCTCTTTCCCGCTCTTTCCTGCTCTTTCCCGCTCTTTCCCTCTCTTTCCCTCTCTTTCCCTCTCTTTCCCTTTCTTTCCCGCTCTTTCCCTCTCTTTCCCGCTCTTTCCCGCTCTTTCCCTCTCTTTCCCTCTCTTTCCCTCTCTTTCCCGCTCTTTCCCTCTCTTTCCCGCTCTTTCCCGCTCTTTCCCTCTCTTTCCCGCTCTTTCCCTCTCTTTTCCGCTCTTTCCCGCTCTTTCCCGCTCTTTCCCTCTCTTTCCCGCTCTTTCCCTCTCTTTCCCTCTCTTTCCCGCTCTTTCCCTCTCTTTCCCGCTCTTTCCCGCTCTTTCCCGCTCTTTCCCTCTCTTTCCCTCTCTTTCCCTCTCTTTCCCGCTCTTTCCCGCTCTTTCCCTCACTTTCCCTTTCTTTCCCGCTCTTTACCGCTCTTTCCCTCTCTTTCCCTCTCTTTCCCGGTCTTTCCCGCTCTTTCCCGCTCTTTCCCGCTCTTTCCCGCTCTTTCCCTCTCTTTCCCGCTCTTTCCCGCTCTTTCCCTCTCTTTCCCTCTCTTTCCCGCTCTTTCCCGCTCTTTCCCTCTCTTTCCCGCTCTTTCCCTCTCTTTCCCTCTTTCCCGCTCTTTCCCGCTCTTTCCCTCTCTTTCCCTCTCTTTCCCGCACTTTCCCGCACTTTCCCGCACTTTCCCGCTCTTTCCCGCTCTTTCCCTCTCTTTCCCGCTCTTTCCCTCTCTTTCCCTCTCTTTCCCTCTCTTTCCCTCTCTTTCCCTCTCTTTCCCGCTCTTTCCCTCTCTTTCCCGCTCTTTCCCTCTCTTTCCCGCTCTTTCCCGCTCTTTCCCGCTCTTTCCCGCTCTTTCCCTCTCTTTCCCGCTCTTTCCCTCTCTTTCCCTCTCTTTCCCTCTCTTTCCCGCTCTTTCCCGCTCTTTCCCTCTCTTTCCCGCTCTTTCCCTCTCTTTCCCTCTTTCCCGCTCTTTCCCTCTCTTTCCCGCTCTTTCCCGCTCTTTCCCGCTCTTTCCCTCTCTTTCCCGCTCTTTCCCTCTCTTTCCCTCTCTTTCCCTCTCTTTCCTCTCTTTCCCTCTCTTTCCCGCTCTTTCCCTCTCTTTCCCGCTCTTTCCCGCTCTTTCCCGCTCTTTCCCGCTCTTTCCCTCTCTTTCCCGCTCTTTCCCTCTCTTTCCCTCTCTTTCCCTCTCTTTCCCTCTCTTTCCCGCTCTTTCCCGCTCTTTCCCTCTCCCTCTCTTTCCCGCTCTTTCCCGCTCTTTCCCTCTCTTTCCCTCTCTTTCCCGCTCTTTCCCGCACTTTCCCGCACTTTCCCGCTCTTTCCCTCTCTTTCCCTCTCTTTCCCGCTCTTTCCCGCTCTTTCCCGCTCTTTCCCTCTCTTTCCTGCTCTTTCCCTCTCTTTCCCTCTCTTTCCCTCTCTTTCCCGCTCTTTTCCGCTCTTTCCCGCTGTTTCCCGCTCTTTCCCGCTCTTTCCCGCTCTTTCCCGCTCTTTCCCTCTCTTTCCCGCTCTTTCCCTCTCTTTCCCTCTCTTTCCCTCTCTTTCCCGCTCTTTTCCGCTCTTTCCCGCTGTTTCCCGCTCTTTCCCGCTCTTTCCCTCTCTTTCCCTCTCTTTCCCTCTCTTTCCCTCTCTTTCCCTCTCTTTCCCGCTCTTTCCCTCTCTTTCCCTCTCTTTCCCTCTCTTTCCCTCTCTTTCCCTCTCTTTCCCGCTCTTTCCCTCTCTTTCCCGCTCTTTCCCTCTCTTTCCCGCTCTTTCCCGCTCTTTCCCGCTCTTTCCCGCTCTTTCCCTCTCTTTCCCGCTCTTTCCCTCTCTTTCCCTCTCTTTCCCTCTCTTTCCCTCTCTTTCCCGCTCTTTCCCGCTCTTTCCCTCTCCCTCTCTTTCCCGCTCTTTCCCGCTCTTTCCCTCTCTTTCCCTCTCTTTCCCGCTCTTTCCCGCACTTTCCCGCACTTTCCCGCTCTTTCCCTCTCTTTCCCTCTCTTTCCCGCTCTTTCCCGCTCTTTCCCGCTCTTTCCCTCTCTTTCCCGCTCTTTCCCTCTCTTTCCCGCTCTTTCCCGCTCTTTCCCGCTCTTTCCCTCTCTTTCCCGCTCTTTCCCTCTCTTTCCCTCTTTCCCGCTCTTTCCCTCTCTTTCCCGCTCTTTCCCGCTCTTTCCCGCTCTTTCCCTCTCTTTCCCGCTCTTTCCCTCTCTTTCCCTCTCTTTCCCTCTCTTTCCTCTCTTTCCCTCTCTTTCCCGCTCTTTCCCTCTCTTTCCCTCTCTTTCCCGCACTTTCCCTCTCTTTCCCGCTCTTTCCCGCTCTTTCCCGCTCTTTCCCGCTCTTTCCCTCTCTTTCCCGCTCTTTCCCTCTCTTTCCCTCTCTTTCCCTCTCTTTCCCTCTCTTTCCCGCTCTTTCCCGCTCTTTCCCTCTCCCTCTCTTTCCCGCTCTTTCCCGCACTTTCCCGCACTTTCCCACTCTTTCCCTCTCTTTCCCTCTCTTTCCCGCTCTTTCCCGCTCTTTCCCTCTCTTTCCCTCTCTTTCCCGCTCTTTCCCGCTCTTTCCCGCTCTTTCCCTCTCTTTCCCGCTCTTTCCCTCTCTTTCCTGCTCTTTCCCGCTCTTTCCCGCTCTTTCCCTCTCTTTCCCGCTCTTTCCCTCTCTTTCCCTCTTTCCCGCTCTTTCCCTCTCTTTCCCGCTCTTTCCCGCTCTTTCCCGCTCTTTCCCTCTCTTTCCCGCTCTTTCCCTCTCTTTCCCTCTCTTTCCCTCCCTTTCCTCTCTTTCCCTCTCTTTCCCGCTCTTTCCCTCTCTTTCCCTCTCTTTCCCGCTCTTTCCCGCTCTTTCCCTCTCTTTCCCTCTCTTTCCCGCACTTTCCCGCACTTTCCCGCACTTTCCCGCTCTTTCCCTCTCTTTCCCTCTTTCCCGCTCTTTCCCTCTCTTTCCCGCTCTTTCCCTCTCTTTCCCTCTTTCCCGCTCTTTCCCTCTCTTTCCCGCTCTTTCCCGCTCTTTCCCTCTCTTTCCCTCTCTTTCCCTCTCTTTCCCGCTCTTTTCCGCTCTTTCCCGCTGTTTCCCGCTCTTTCCCGCTCTTTCCCTCTCTTTCCCTCTCTTTCCCTCTCTTTCCCTCTCTTTCCCTCTCTTTCCCGCTCTTTCCCTCTCTTTCCCTCTCTTTCCCTCTCTTTCCTCTCTTTCCCTCTCTTTCCCGCTCTTTCCCTCTCCCTCTCTTTCCCGCTCTTTCCCGCTCTTTCCCTCTCTTTCCCTCTCTTTCCCGCTCTTTCCCGCACTTTCCCGCACTTTCCCGCTCTTTCCCTCTCTTTCCCTCTCTTTCCCGCTCTTTCCCGCTCTTTCCCGCTCTTTCCCTCTCTTTCCCGCTCTTTCCCTCTCTTTCCCGCTCTTTCCCGCTCTTTCCCGCTCTTTCCCTCTCTTTCCCGCTCTTTCCCTCTCTTTCCCTCTTTCCCGCTCTTTCCCTCTCTTTCCCGCTCTTTCCCGCTCTTTCCCGCTCTTTCCCTCTCTTTCCCGCTCTTTCCCTCTCTTTCCCTCTCTTTCCCTCTCTTTCCTCTCTTTCCCTCTCTTTCCCGCTCTTTCCCTCTCTTTCCCTCTCTTTCCCGCTCTTTCCCTCTCTTTCCCGCTCTTTCCCGCTCTTTCCCGCTCTTTCCCGCTCTTTCCCTCTCTTTCCCGCTCTTTCCCTCTCTTTCCCTCTCTTTCCCTCTCTTTCCCTCTCTTTCCCGCTCTTTCCCGCTCTTTCCCTCTCCCTCTCTTTCCCGCTCTTTCTCGCTCTTTCCCTCTCTTTCCCTCTCTTTCCCGCTCTTTCCCGCACTTTCCCGCACTTTCCCGCTCTTTCCCTCTCTTTCCCTCTCTTTCCCGCTCTTTCCCGCTCTTTCCCGCTCTTTCCCTCTCTTTCCCGCTCTTTCCCTCTCTTTCCCGCTCTTTCCCGCTCTTTCCCGCTCTTTCCCTCTCTTTCCCGCTCTTTCCCTCTCTTTCCCTCTTTCCCGCTCTTTCCCTCTCTTTCCCGCTCTTTCCCGCTCTTTCCCGCTCTTTCCCTCTCTTTCCCGCTCTTTCCCTCTCTTTCCCTCTCTTTCCCTCCCTTTCCTCTCTTTCCCTCTCTTTCCCGCTCTTTCCCTCTCTTTCCCTCTCTTTCCCGCTCTTTCCCGCTCTTTCCCTCTCTTTCCCTCTCTTTCCCGCACTTTCCCGCACTTTCCCGCACTTTCCCGCTCTTTCCCTCTCTTTCCCTCTTTCTTGCTCTTTCCCTCTCTTTCCCGCTCTTTCCCTCTCTTTCCCTCTTTCCCGCTCTTTCCCTCTCTTTCCCGCTCTTTCCCGCTCTTTCCCTCTCTTTCCCTCTCTTTCCCGCTCTTTCCCTCTCTTTCCCTCTCTTTCCCTCCCTTTCCTCTTTCCCTCTCTTTCCCGCTCTTTCCCTCTCTTTCCCGCTCTTTCCCTCTCTTTCCCTCTCTTTCCCTCTCTTTCCCTCTCTTTCCCGCTCTTTCCTGCTCTTTCCCTCTCTTTCCCGCTCTTTCCCTCTCTTTCCCTCACTTTCCTGCTCTTTCCCTCTCTTTCCCGCTCTTTCCCGCTCTTTCCCTCTCTTTCCTGCTCTTTCCCGCTCTTTCCCGCTCTTTCCCTCTCTTTCCCTCTCTTTCCCGCTCTTTCCCGCTCTTTCCCTCTCTTTCCCTCTCTTTCCCGCTCCTTCCCAGTCTTTCCCGCTCTTTCCCGCTCTTTCCCTCTCTTTCCCTTTCTTTCCCTCTCTTTCCCACTCTTTCCCGCTCTTTCCCTCTCTTTCCCGCTCTTTCCCTCTCTTTCCCGCTCTTTCCCGCACTTTCCCTCTCTTTCCCTCTCTTTCCCGCTCTTTCCCGGTCTTTCCCGCTCTTTCCCTCTCTTTCCCTCTCTTTCCCGCTCTTTCCCGCTCTTTCCCTCTCTTTCCCTCTCTTTCCCGCTCTTTCCCGGTCTTTCCCGCTCTTTCCCGCTCTTTCCCTCTCTTTCCCTCTCTTTCCCGCTCTTTCCCGCTCTTTCCCGCTCTTTCCCTCTCTTTCCCTCTCTTTCCCGCTCCTTCCCAGTCTTTCCCGCTCTTTCCCGCTCTTTCCCTCTCTTTCCCTTTCTTTCCCTCTCTTTCCCACTCTTTCCCGCTCTTTCCCTCTCTTTCCCGCTCTTTCCCTCTCTTTCCCGCTCTTTCCCGCTCTTTCCCTCTCTTTCCCTCTCTTTCCCTCTCTTTTCCTCTCTTTCCCGCTCTTTCCCGCTCTTTCCCGCTCTTTCCCTCTCTTTCCCGCTCTTTCCCTCTCTTTCCCTCTCTTTCCCTCTCTTTCCTCTCTTTCCCTCTCTTTCCCGATCTTTCCCTCTCTTTCCCTCTTTCCCGCTCTTTCCCTCTCTTTCCCGCTCTTTCCCGCTCTTTCCCGCTCTTTCCCTCTCCCTCTCTTTCCCGCTCTTTCCCGCTCTTTCCCTCTCTTTCCCTCTCTTTCCCGCTCTTTCCCGCACTTTCCCGCACTTTCCCGCTCTTTCCCTCTCTTTCCCTCTCTTTCCCGCTCTTTCCCGCTCTTTCCCGCTCTTTCCCTCTCTTTCCCGCTCTTTCCCTCTCTTTCCCTCTCTTTCCCTCTCTTTCCCGCTCTTTTCCGCTCTTTCCCGCTGTTTCCCGCTCTTTCCCGCTCTTTCCCTCTCTTTCCCTCTCTTTCCCTCTCTTTCCCTCTCTTTCCCGCTCTTTCCCTCTCTTTCCCTCTCTTTCCCTCTCTTTCCCTCTCTTTCCCGCTCTTTCCTGCTCTTTCCCTCTCTTTCCCTCTCTTTCCCTCTCTTTCCCTCTCTTTCCCGCTCTTTCCCTCTCTTTCCCGCTCTTTCCCTCTCTTTCCCGCTCTTTCCCGCTCTTTCCCGCTCTTTCCCGCTCTTTCCCTCTCTTTCCCGCTCTTTCCCTCTCTTTCCCTCTCTTTCCCTCTCTTTCCCGCTCTTTCCCGCTCTTTCCCTCTCTTTCCCGCTCTTTCCCTCTCTTTCCCTCTTTCCCGCTCTTTCCCTCTCTTTCCCGCTCTTTCCCGCTCTTTCCCGCTCTTTCCCTCTCTTTCCCGCTCTTTCCCTCTCTTTCCCTCTCTTTCCCTCTCTTTCCTCTCTTTCCCTCTCTTTCCCGCTCTTTCCCTCTCTTTCCCTCTCTTTCCCGCTCTTTCCCTCTCTTTCCCGCTCTTTCCCGCTCTTTCCCGCTCTTTCCCGCTCTTTCCCTCTCTTTCCCGCTCTTTCCCTCTCTTTCCCTCTCTTTCCCTCTCTTTCCCTCTCTTTCCCGCTCTTTCCCGCTCTTTCCCTCTCCCTCTCTTTCCCGCTCTTTCCCGCTCTTTCCCTCTCTTTCCCTCTCTTTCCCGCTCTTTCCCGCACTTTCCCGCACTTTCCCGCTCTTTCCCTCTCTTTCCCTCTCTTTCCCGCTCTTTCCCGCTCTTTCCCTCTCTTTCCCTCTCTTTCCCGCTCTTTTCCGCTCTTTCCCGCTGTTTCCCGCTCTTTCCCGCTCTTTCCCGCTCTTTCCCGCTCTTTCCCTCTCTTTCCCGCTCTTTCCCTCTCTTTCCCTCTCTTTCCCTCTATTTCCCGCTCTTTTCCGCTCTTTCCCGCTGTTTCCCGCTCTTTCCCGCTCTTTCCCTCTCTTTCCCTCTCTTTCCCTCTCTTTCCCTCTCTTTCCCTCTCTTTCCCGCTCTTTCCCTCTCTTTCCCTCTCTTTCCCTCTCTTTCCCTCTCTTTCCCTCTCTTTCCCGCTCTTTCCCTCTCTTTCCCGCTCTTTCCCTCTCTTTCCCGCTCTTTCCCGCTCTTTCCCGCTCTTTCCCGCTCTTTCCCTCTCTTTCCCGCTCTTTCCCTCTCTTTCCCTCTCTTTCCCTCTCTTTCCCTCTCTTTCCCGCTCTTTCCCGCTCTTTCCCTCTCCCTCTCTTTCCCGCTCTTTCCCGCTCTTTCCCTCTCTTTCCCTCTCTTTCCCGCTCTTTCCCGCACTTTCCCGCACTTTCCCGCTCTTTCCCTCTCTTTCCCTCTCTTTCCCGCTCTTTCCCGCTCTTTCCCGCTCTTTCCCTCTCTTTCCCGCTCTTTCCCTCTCTTTCCCGCTCTTTCCCGCTCTTTCCCGCTCTTTCCCTCTCTTTCCCGCTCTTTCCCTCTCTTTCCCTCTTTCCCGCTCTTTCCCTCTCTTTCCCGCTCTTTCCCGCTCTTTCCCGCTCTTTCCCTCTCTTTCCCGCTCTTTCCCTCTCTTTCCCTCTCTTTCCCTCTCTTTCCTCTCTTTCCCTCTCTTTCCCGCTCTTTCCCTCTCTTTCCCTCTCTTTCCCGCACTTTCCCTCTCTTTCCCGCTCTTTCCCGCTCTTTCCCGCTCTTTCCCGCTCTTTCCCTCTCTTTCCCGCTCTTTCCCTCTCTTTCCCTCTCTTTCCCTCTCTTTCCCTCTCTTTCCCGCTCTTTCCCGCTCTTTCCCTCTCCCTCTCTTTCCCGCTCTTTCCCGCACTTTCCCGCACTTTCCCACTCTTTCCCTCTCTTTCCCTCTCTTTCCCGCTCTTTCCCGCTCTTTCCCTCTCTTTCCCTCTCTTTCCCGCTCTTTCCCGCTCTTTCCCGCTCTTTCCCTCTCTTTCCCGCTCTTTCCCTCTCTTTCCTGCTCTTTCCCGCTCTTTCCCGCTCTTTCCCTCTCTTTCCCGCTCTTTCCCTCTCTTTCCCTCTTTCCCGCTCTTTCCCTCTCTTTCCCGCTCTTTCCCGCTCTTTCCCGCTCTTTCCCTCTCTTTCCCGCTCTTTCCCTCTCTTTCCCTCTCTTTCCCTCCCTTTCCTCTCTTTCCCTCTCTTTCCCGCTCTTTCCCTCTCTTTCCCTCTCTTTCCCGCTCTTTCCCGCTCTTTCCCTCTCTTTCCCTCTCTTTCCCGCACTTTCCCGCACTTTCCCGCACTTTCCCGCTCTTTCCCTCTCTTTCCCTCTTTCCCGCTCTTTCCCTCTCTTTCCCGCTCTTTCCCTCTCTTTCCCTCTTTCCCGCTCTTTCCCTCTCTTTCCCGCTCTTTCCCGCTCTTTCCCTCTCTTTCCCTCTCTTTCCCTCTCTTTCCCGCTCTTTTCCGCTCTTTCCCGCTGTTTCCCGCTCTTTCCCGCTCTTTCCCTCTCTTTCCCTCTCTTTCCCTCTCTTTCCCTCTCTTTCCCTCTCTTTCCCGCTCTTTCCCTCTCTTTCCCTCTCTTTCCCTCTCTTTCCTCTCTTTCCCTCTCTTTCCCGCTCTTTCCCTCTCCCTCTCTTTCCCGCTCTTTCCCGCTCTTTCCCTCTCTTTCCCTCTCTTTCCCGCTCTTTCCCGCACTTTCCCGCACTTTCCCGCTCTTTCCCTCTCTTTCCCTCTCTTTCCCGCTCTTTCCCGCTCTTTCCCGCTCTTTCCCTCTCTTTCCCGCTCTTTCCCTCTCTTTCCCGCTCTTTCCCGCTCTTTCCCGCTCTTTCCCTCTCTTTCCCGCTCTTTCCCTCTCTTTCCCTCTTTCCCGCTCTTTCCCTCTCTTTCCCGCTCTTTCCCGCTCTTTCCCTCTCTTTCCCGCTCTTTCCCTCTCTTTCCCTCTCTTTCCCTCTCTTTCCTCTCTTTCCCTCTCTTTCCCGCTCTTTCCCTCTCTTTCCCTCTCTTTCCCGCTCTTTCCCTCTCTTTCCCGCTCTTTCCCGCTCTTTCCCGCTCTTTCCCGCTCTTTCCCTCTCTTTCCCGCTCTTTCCCTCTCTTTCCCTCTCTTTCCCTCTCTTTCCCTCTCTTTCCCGCTCTTTCCCGCTCTTTCCCTCTCCCTCTCTTTCCCGCTCTTTCTCGCTCTTTCCCTCTCTTTCCCTCTCTTTCCCGCTCTTTCCCGCACTTTCCCGCACTTTCCCGCTCTTTCCCTCTCTTTCCCTCTCTTTCCCGCTCTTTCCCGCTCTTTCCCGCTCTTTCCCTCTCTTTCCCGCTCTTTCCCTCTCTTTCCCGCTCTTTCCCGCTCTTTCCCGCTCTTTCCCTCTCTTTCCCGCTCTTTCCCTCTCTTTCCCTCTTTCCCGCTCTTTCCCTCTCTTTCCCGCTCTTTCCCGCTCTTTCCCGCTCTTTCCCTCTCTTTCCCGCTCTTTCCCTCTCTTTCCCTCTCTTTCCCTCCCTTTCCTCTCTTTCCCTCTCTTTCCCGCTCTTTCCCTCTCTTTCCCTCTCTTTCCCGCTCTTTCCCGCTCTTTCCCTCTCTTTCCCTCTCTTTCCCGCACTTTCCCGCACTTTCCCGCACTTTCCCGCTCTTTCCCTCTCTTTCCCTCTTTCTTGCTCTTTCCCTCTCTTTCCCGCTCTTTCCCTCTCTTTCCCTCTTTCCCGCTCTTTCCCTCTCTTTCCCGCTCTTTCCCGCTCTTTCCCTCTCTTTCCCTCTCTTACCCGCTCTTTCCCTCTCTTTCCCTCTCTTTCCCTCCCTTTCCTCTTTCCCTCTCTTTCCCGCTCTTTCCCTCTCTTTCCCTCTCTTTCCCGCTCTTTCCCGCTCTTTCCCGCTCTTTCCCTCTCTTTCCCGCTCTTTCCCTCTCTTTCCCTCTCTTTCCCTCTCTTTCCTCTCTTTCCCTCTCTTTCCCGATCTTTCCCTCTCTTTCCCTCTTTCCCGCTCTTTCCCTCTCTTTCCCGCTCTTTCCCGCTCTTTCCCGCTCTTTCCCTCTCCCTCTCTTTCCCGCTCTTTCCCGCTCTTTCCCTCTCTTTCCCTCTCTTTCCCGCTCTTTCCCGCACTTTCCCGCACTTTCCCGCTCTTTCCCTCTCTTTCCCTCTCTTTCCCGCTCTTTCCCGCTCTTTCCCGCTCTTTCCCTCTCTTTCCCGCTCTTTCCCTCTCTTTCCCTCTCTTTCCCTCTCTTTCCCGCGCTTTTCCGCTCTTTCCCGCTGTTTCCCGCTCTTTCCCGCTCTTTCCCTCTCTTTCCCTCTCTTTCCCTCTCTTTCCCTCTCTTTCCCGCTCTTTCCCTCTCTTTCCCGCTCTTTCCCTCTCTTTCCCTCTCTTTCCCTCTCTTTCCCTCTCTTTCCCGCTCTTTCCTGCTCTTTCCCTCTCTTTCCCGCTCTTTCCCTCTCTTTCCCTCACTTTCCTGCTCTTTCCCTCTCTTTCCTGCTCTTTCCCGCTCTTTCCCTCTCTTTCCCGCTCTTTCCCGCTCTTTCCCGCTCTTTCCCTCTCTTTCCCTCTCTTTCCCGCTCTTTCCCGCTCTTTCCCTCTCTTTCCCTCTCTTTCCCGCTCCTTCCCAGTCTTTCCCGCTCTTTCCCGCTCTTTCCCTCTCTTTCCCTTTCTTTCCCTCTCTTTCCCACTCTTTCCCGCTCTTTCCCTCTCTTTCCCGCTCTTTCCCTCTCTTTCCCGCTCTTTCCCGCACTTTCCCTCTCTTTCCCTCTCTTTCCCGCTCTTTCCCGGTCTTTCCCGCTCTTTCCCTCTCTTTCCCTCTCTTTCCCTCTCTTTCCCGCTCTTTCCCGCTCTTTCCCTCTCTTTCCCTCTCTTTCCCGCTCTTTCCCGGTCTTTCCCGCTCTTTCCCGCTCTTTCCCTCTCTTTCCCTCTCTTTCCCGCTCTTTCCCGCTCTTTCCCGCTCTTTCCCTCTCTTTCCCTCTCTTTCCCGCTCCTTCCCAGTCTTTCCCGCTCTTTCCCGCTCTTTCCCTCTCTTTCCCTTTCTTTCCCTCTCTTTCCCACTCTTTCCCGCTCTTTCCCTCTCTTTCCCGCTCTTTCCCTCTCTTTCCCGCTCTTTCCCGCTCTTTCCCTCTCTTTCCCTCTCTTTCCCTCTCTTTTCCTCTCTTTCCCGCTCTTTCCCGCTCTTTCCCGCTCTTTCCCTCTCTTTCCCGCTCTTTCCCTCTCTTTCCCTCTCTTTCCCTCTCTTTCCTCTCTTTCCCTCTCTTTCCCGATCTTTCCCTCTCTTTCCCTCTTTCCCGCTCTTTCCCTCTCTTTCCCGCTCTTTCCCGCTCTTTCCCGCTCTTTCCCTCTCCCTCTCTTTCCCGCTCTTTCCCGCTCTTTCCCTCTCTTTCCCTCTCTTTCCCGCTCTTTCCCGCACTTTCCCGCACTTTCCCGCTCTTTCCCTCTCTTTCCCTCTCTTTCCCGCTCTTTCCCGCTCTTTCCCGCTCTTTCCCTCTCTTTCCCGCTCTTTCCCTCTCTTTCCCTCTCTTTCCCTCTCTTTCCCGCTCTTTTCCGCTCTTTCCCGCTGTTTCCCGCTCTTTCCCGCTCTTTCCCTCTCTTTCCCTCTCTTTCCCTCTCTTTCCCTCTCTTTCCCGCTCTTTCCCTCTCTTTCCCTCTCTTTCCCTCTCTTTCCCTCTCTTTCCCGCTCTTTCCTGCTCTTTCCCTCTCTTTCCCGCTCTTTCCCTCTCTTTCCCTCACTTTCCTGCTCTTTCCCTCTCTTTCCCGCTCTTTCCCGCTCTTTCCCTCTCTTTCCCGCTCTTTCCCGCTCTTTCCCGCTCTTTCCCTCTCTTTCCCTCTCTTTCCCGCTCTTTCCCGCTCTTTCCCTATCTTTCCCTCTCTTTCCCGCTCCTTCCCAGTCTTTCCCGCTCTTTCCCGCTCTTTCCCTCTCTTTCCCTTTCTTTCCCTCTCTTTCCCACTCTTTCCCGCTCTTTCCCTCTCTTTCCCGCTCTTTCCCACTCTTTCCCGCTCTTTCCCGCACTTTCCCTCTCTTTCCCTCTCTTTCCCGCTCTTTCCCGGTCTTTCCCGCTCTTTCCCTCTCTTTCCCTCTCTTTCCCTCTCTTTCCCGCTCTTTCCCGCTCTTTCCCTCTCTTTCCCTCTCTTTCCCGCTCTTTCCCGGTCTTTCCCGCTCTTTCCCGCTCTTTCCCTCTCTTTCCCTCTCTTTCCCGCTCTTTCCCGGTCTTTCCCGCTCTTTCCCTCTCTTTCCCGCTCTTTCCCTCTCTTTCCCGCTCTTTCCCGCTCTTTCCCGCTCTTTCCCGCTCTTTCCCTCTCTTTCCCGCTCTTTCCCGCTCTTTCCCTCTCTTTCCCGCTCTTTCCCGCTCTTTCCCTCTCTTTCCCTCTTTTTCCCTTTCTTTTCCGCTCTTTCCCTCTCTTTCCCTCTCTTTCCCTCTCTTTCCCGCTCTTTCCCTCTCTTTCCCTCTCTTTCCCTTTCTTTCCCGCTCTTTCCCTCTCTTTCCCTCTCTTTCCCTCTCTTTTCCGCTCTTTCCCTCTCTTTCCCTCTCTTTCCCTCTCTTTCCCTCTCTTTCCCGCTCTTTCCCTCTCTTTTCCGCTCTTTCCCTCTCTTTCCCGCTCTTTCCTGCTCTTTCCCGCTCTTTCCCTCTCTTTCCCTCTCTTTCCCGCTCTTTCCCTTTCTTTCCCTCTCTTTCCCTCTCTTTCCCGCTCTTTCCCACTCTTTCCCTCTCTTTCCCTCTCTTTCCCTCTCTTTCCCGCTCTTTCCCTCTCTTTCCCGCTCTTTCCCGCTCTTTCCCTCTCTTTCCCGCTCTTTCCCTCTCTTTTCCGCTCTTTCCCTCTCTTTCCCGCTCTTTCCCGCTCTTTCCCTCTCTTTCCCTCTCTTTCCCTCTCTTTCCCTCTCTTTCCCTCTCTTTCCCGCTCTTTCCCTCTCTTTCCCGCTCTTTCCCGCTTTTTCCCGCTCTTTCCCTCTCTTTCCCGCTCTTTCCCGCTCTTTCCCTCTCTTTCCCGCTCTTTCCCGCTCTTTCCCGCTCTTTCCCGCTCTTTCCCTCTCTTTCCCTTTCTTTCCCGCTCTTTACCGCTCTTTCCCTCTCTTTCCCGCTCTTTCCCTCTCTTTCCCGCACTTTCCCGCACTTTCCCGCACTTTCCCGCTCTTTCCCTCTCTTTCCCTCTTTCCCGCTCTTTCCCTCTCTTTCCCGCTCTTTCCCGCTCTTTCCCGCTCTTTCCCTCTCTTTCCCGCTCTTTCCCTCTCTTTCCCTCTCTTTCCCTCTCTTTCCTCTCTTTCCCGATCTTTCCCGCTCTTTCCCTCTCTTTCCCTCTCTTTCCCGCACTTTCCCTCTCTTTCCCGCTCTTTCCCGCTCTTTCCCTCTCTTTCCCGCTCTTTCCCTCTCTTTCCCTCTCTTTCCCGCTCTTTCCCTCTCTTTCCCGCTCTTTCCCTCTCTTTCCCTCTCTTTCCCTCTCTTTCCCTCTACTTCCCGCTCTTTCCCGCTCTTTCCCTCTCCCTCTCTTTCCCGCTCTTTCCCGCTCCTTCCCTCTCTTTCCCTCTCTTTCCCTCTCTTTCCCTCTCTTTCCCTCTCTTTCCCGCTCTTTCCCGCTTTTTCCCGCTCTTTCCCGCTCTTTCCCTCTCTTTCCCGCTCTTTCCCTCTCTTTCCCTCTCTTTCCCGCTCTTTCCCGCTCTTTCCCGCTCTTTCCCTCTCTTTCCCTTTCTTTCCCGCTCTTTACCGCTCTTTCCCTCTCTTTCCCTCTCTTTCCCGCTCTTTCCCTCTCTTTCCCGCACTTTCCCGCACTTTCCCGCACTTTCCCGCTCTTTCCCTCTCTTTCCCTCTTTCCCGCTCTTTCCCTCTCTTTCCCGCTCTTTCCCGCTCTTTCCCGCTCTTTCCCTCTCTTTCCCGCTCTTTCCCTCTCTTTCCCTCTCTTTCCCTCTCTTTCCTCTCTTTCCCTCTCTTTCCCGATCTTTCCCTCTCTTTCCCGCTCTTTCCCGCTCTTTCCCGCTCTTTCCCGCTCTTTCCCGCTCTTTCCCGCTCTTTCCCTCTCTTTCCCGCTCTTTCCCTCTCTTTCCCTCTCTTTCCCTCTCTTTCCCTCTCTTTCCCGCTCTTTCCCGCTCTTTCCCTCTCCCTCTCTTTCCCGCTCTTTCCCGCTCTTTCCCTCTCTTTCCCTCTCTTTCCCGCTCTTTCCCGCACTTTCCCGCACTTTCCCGCTCTTTCCCTCTCTTTCCCTCTCTTTCCCGCTCTTTCCCGCTCTTTCCCGCTCTTTCCCTCTCTTTCCCGCTCTTTCCCTCTCTTTCCCTCTCTTTCCCTCTCTTTCCCGCTCTTTTCCGCTCTTTCCCGCTGTTTCCCGCTCTTTCCCGCTCTTTCCCTCTCTTTCCCTCTCTTTCCCTCTCTTTCCCTCTCTTTTCCGCTCTTTCCCTCTCTTTCCCTCTCTTTCCCTCTCTTTCCCGCTCTTTCCTGCTCTTTCCCTCTCTTTCCCGCTCTTTCCCTCTCTTTCCCTCTCTTTCCTGCTCTTTCCCTCTCTTTCCCGCTCTTTCCCTCTCTTTCCCTCTCTTTCCCGCTCTTTCCCGCTCTTTCCCTCTCTTTCCCTCTCTTTCCCTCTCTTTCCCGCTCTTTCCCGCTCTTTCCCTCTCTTTCCCTCTCTTTCCCGCTCCTTCCCAGTCTTTCCCGCTCTTTCCCGCTCTTTCCCTCTCTTTCCCTTTCTTTCCCTCTCTTTCCCACTCTTTCCCGCTCTTTCCCTCTCTTTCCCTCTCTTTCCCTCTCTTTCCCGCTCTTTCCCGCACTTTCCCTCTCTTTCCCTCTCTTTCCCGCTCTTTCCCGGTCTTTCCCGCTCTTTCCCTCTCTTTCCCTCTCTTTCCCTCTCTTTCCCGCTCTTTCCCGCTCTTTCCCTCTCTTTCGCTCTCTTTCCCGCTCTTTCCCGGTCTTTCCCGCTCTTTCCCTCTCTTTCCCGCTCTTTCCCTCTCTTTCCCGCTCTTTCCCGCTCTTTCCCGCTCTTTCCCGCTCTTTCCCTCTCTTTCCCGCTCTTTCCCGCTCTTTCCCTCTCTTTCCCGCTCTTTCCCGCTCTTTCCCTCTCTTTCCCTCTCTTTCCCTCTCTTTTCCGCTCTTTCCCTCTCTTTCCCTCTCTTTCCCTCTCTTTCCCGCTCTTTCCCTCTCTTTCCCTCTCTTTTCCTTTCTTTCCCGCTCTTTCCCTCTCTTTCCCTCTCTTTCCCTCCTTTTTCTGCTCTTTCCCTCTCTTTCCCTCTCTTTCCCTCTCTTTCCCTCTCTTTCCCGCTCTTTCCCTCTCTTTTCCGCTCTTTCCCTCTCTTTCCCGCTCTTTCCTGCTCTTTCCCGCTCTTTCCCTCTCTTTCCCTCTCTTTCCTCTCTTTCCCTTTCTTTCCCTCTCTTTCCCTCTCTTTCCCGCTCTTTCCCACTCTTTCCCTCTCTTTTCCCTCTCTTTCCCTCTCTTTCCCGCTCTTTCCCTCTCTTTCCCGCTCTTTCCCGCTCTTTCCCTCTCTTTCCCGCTCTTTCCCTCTCTTTTCCGCTCTTTCCCTCTCTTTCCCTCTCTTTCCCGCTCTTTCCCTCTCTTTCCCGCTCTTTCCCACTCTTTCCCTCCATTTCCCTCTCTTTCCCTCTCTTTCCCGCTCTTTCCCTCTCTTTCCCGCTCTTTACCGCTCTTTCCCTCTCTTTCCCGCTCTTTCCCTCTCTTTTCCGCTCTTTCCCTCTCTTTCCCTCTCTTTCCCGCTCTTTCCCTCTCTTTCCCGCACTTTCCCGCTCTTTTCCCTCTCTTTCCCTCTTTCCCGCTCTTTCCCTCTCTTTCCCGCTCTTTCCCTCTCTTTCCCTCTTTCCCGCTCTTTCCCTCTCTTTCCCGCTCTTTCCCGCTCTTTCCCGCTCTTTCCCTCTCTTTCCCGCTCTTTCCCTCTCTTTCCCTCTCTTTCCCTCCCTTTCCTCTCTTTCCCTCTCTTTCCCGCTCTTTCCCTCTCTTTCCCTCTCTTTCCCGCTCTTTTCCCGCTCTTTCCCTCTCTTTCCCTCTCTTTCCCGCACTTTCCCGCACTTTCCCGCACTTTCCCGCTCTTTCCCTCTCTTTCCCTCTTTCCCGCTCTTTCCCTCTCTTTCCCGCTCTTTCCCGCTCTTTCCCGCTCTTTCCCTCTCTTTCCCGCTCTTTCCCTCTCTTTCCCTCTCTTTCCCTCTCTTTCCCTCTCTTTCCCGCTCTTTCCCGATCTTTCCCTCTCTTTCCCTCTTTCCCGCTCTTTCCCTCTCTTTCCCGCTCTTTCCCGCTCTTTCCCGCTCTTTCCCTCTCCCTCTCTTTCCCGCTCTTTTCCCGCTCTTTCCCTCTCTTTCCCTCTCTTTCCCGCTCTTTCCCGCACTTTCCCGCACTTTCCCGCTCTTTCCCTCTCTTTCCCTCTCTTTCCCGCTCTTTCCCTCTCTTTCCCGCTCTTTCCCTCTCTTTCCCTCTCTTTCCCTCTCTTTCCCTCTCTTTCCCCTCTCTTTCCCTCTCTTTCCCGCTCTTTCCCTCTCTTTCCCTCTCTTTCCCTCTCTTTCACGCTCTTTCCCGCTCTTTCCCTCTCCCTCTCTTTCCCGCTCTTTCCCGCTCTTTCCCTCTCTTTCCCTCTCTTTCCCGCTCTTTCCCGCACTTTCCCTCTCTTTCCCTCTCTTTCCCTCTCTTTCCTCTCTTTCCCGATCTTTCCCGGTCTTTCCCTCTCTTTCCCGCTCTTTCCCTCTCTTTCACGCTCTTTCCCGCTCTTTCCCTCTCCCTCTCTTTCCCGCTCTTTCCCGCTCTTTCCCGCTCTTTCCCTCTCTTTCCCGCTCTTTCCCTCTCTTTCCCTCTCTTTCCCTCTCTTTCCTCTCTTTCCCGATCTTTCCCGCTCTTTCCCTCTCTTTCCCTCTCTTTCCCCGCACTTTCCCTCTCTTTCCCGCTCTTTCCCGCTCTTTCCCTCTCTTTCCCGCTCTTTCCCTCTCTTTCCCTCTCTTTCCCGCTCTTTCCCTCTCTTTCCCGCTCTTTCCCTCTCTTTCCCTCTCTTTCCCTCTCTTTCCCTCTACTTCCCGCTCTTTCCCGCTCTTTCCCTCTCCCTCTCTTTCCCGCTCTTTCCCGCTCTTTCCCGCTCTTTCCCTCTCTTTCCCTTTCTTTCCCGCTCTTTACCGCTCTTTCCCTCTCTTTCCCTCTCTTTCCCCGCTCTTTCCCTCTCTTTCCCGCACTTTCCCGCACTTTCCCGCACTTTCCCGCTCTTTCCCTCTCTTTCCCTCTTTCCCGCTCTTTCCCTCTCTTTCCCGCTCTTTCCCGCTCTTTCCCGCTCTTTCCCTCTCTTTCCCGCTCTTTCCCTCTCTTTCCCTCTCTTTTCCCTCTCTTTCCTCTCTTTCCCTCTCTTTCCCGATCTTTCCCTCTCTTTCCCGCTCTTTCCCGCTCTTTCCCGCTCTTTCCCGCTCTTTCCCGCTCTTTCCGCTCTTTCCCTCTCTTTCCCGCTCTTTCCCTCTCTTTCCCTCTCTTTCCCTCTCTTTCCCTCTCTTTCCCGCTCTTTCCCGCTCTTTCCCTCTCCCTCTCTTTCCGCTCTTTCCCGCTCTTTCCCTCTCTTTCCCTCTCTTTCCCGCTCTTTCCCCGCACTTTCCCGCACTTTCCCGCTCTTTCCCTCTCTTTCCCTCTCTTTCCCGCTCTTTCCCGCTCTTTCCCGCTCTTCCCTCTCTTTCCCGCTCTTTCCCTCTCTTTCCCTCTCTTTCCCTCTCTTTCCCGCTCTTTTCCGCTCTTTCCCGCTGTTCCCCGCTCTTTCCCGCTCTTTCCCTCTCTTTCCCTCTCTTTCCCTCTCTTTCCCTCTCTTTTCCGCTCTTTCCCTCTCTTTCCCTCTCTTTCCCTCTCTTTCCCGCTCTTTCCTGCTCTTTCCCTCTCTTTCCCGCTCTTTCCCTCTCTTTCCCCTCTCTTTCCTGCTCTTTCCCTCTCTTTCCCGCTCTTTCCCTCTCTTTCCCTCTCTTTCCCGCTCTTTCCCGCTCTTTCCCTCTCTTCCCTCTCTTTCCCTCTCTTTCCCGCTCTTTCCCGCTCTTTCCCTCTCTTTCCCTCTCTTTCCCGCTCCTTCCCAGTCTTTCCCGCTCTTTCCCGCTCTTTCCCTCTCTTTCCCTTTCTTTCCCTCTCTTTCCCACTCTTTCCCGCTCTTTCCCTCTCTTTCCCTCTCTTTCCCTCTCTTTCCCGCTCTTTCCCGCACTTTCCCTCTCTTTCCCTCTCTTTCCCGCTCTTTCCCGGTCTTTCCCGCTCTTTCCCTCTCTTTCCCTCTCTTTCCCTCTCTTTCCCGCTCTTTCCCGCTCTTTCCCTCTCTTTCGCTCTCTTTCCCGCTCTTTCCCGGTCTTTCCCGCTCTTTCCCTCTCTTTCCCGCTCTTTCCCTCTCTTTCCCGCTCTTTCCCGCTCTTTCCCGCTCTTTCCCGCTCTTTCCCTCTCTTTCCCGCTCTTTCCCGCTCTTTCCCTCTCTTTCCCGCTCTTTCCCGCTCTTTCCCTCTCTTTCCCCTCTCTTTCCCTCTCTTTTCCGCTCTTTCCCTCTCTTTCCCTCTCTTTCCCTCTCTTTCCCGCTCTTTCCCTCTCTTTCCCTCTCTTTTCCTTTTTCTTTCCCGCTCTTTCCCTCTCTTTCCCTCTCTTTCCCTCCTTTTTCTGCTCTTTCCCTCTCTTTCCCTCTCTTTCCCTCTCTTTCCCTCTCTTTCCCGCTCTTTCCCTCTCTTTTCCGCTCTTTCCCTCTCTTTCCCGCTCTTTCCTGCTCTTTCCCGCTCTTTCCCTCTCTTTCCCTCTCTTTCCCTCTCTTTCCCTTTCTTTCCCTCTCTTTCCCTCTCTTTCCCGCTCTTTCCCCCTCTTTCCCTCTCTTTCCCTCTCTTTCCCTCTCTTTCCCGCTCTTTCCCTCT
The DNA here is from genome assembly GCF_965231255.1 of Vanellus vanellus. Lineage (NCBI taxonomy): Eukaryota > Metazoa > Chordata > Aves > Charadriiformes > Charadriidae > Vanellus > Vanellus vanellus. Next base: position 25,182 of record NW_028127924.1, read on the forward strand.
CTTTCCCGCTCTTTCCCGCTCTTCCCTCTCTTTCCCGCTCTTTCCCTCTCTTTTCCGCTCTTTCCCTCTCTTTCCCTCTCTTTCCCGCTCTTCCCTCTCTTTCCCGCTCTTTCCCACTCTTTCCCTCCATTTCCCTCTCTTTCCCTCTCTTTCCCGCTCTTTCCCTCTCTTTCCCGCTCTTTACCGCTCTTTCCCTCTCTTTCCCGCTCTTTCCCCTCTCTTTTCCGCTCTTTCCCTCTCTTTCCCTCTCTTTCCCGCTCTTTCCCTCTCTTTCCCGCACTTTCCCGCTCTTTCCCTCTCTTTCCCTCTTTCCCGCTCTTTCCCTCTCTTTCCCGCTCTTTCCCTCTCTTTCCCTCTTTCCCGCTCTTTCCCTCTCTTTCCCGCTCTTTCCCGCTCTTTCCCGCTCTTTCCCTCTCTTTCCCGCTCTTTCCCTCTCTTTCCCTCTCTTTCCCCTCCCTTTCCCTCTCTTTCCCTCTCTTCCCGCTCTTTCCCTCTCTTTCCCTCTCTTTCCCGCTCTTTCCCGCTCTTTCCCTCTCTTTCCCTCTCTTTCCCGCACTTTCCCGCAACTTTCCCGCCACTTTCCCGCTCTTTCCCCTCTCTTTCCCCTCTTTCCCGCTCTTTCCCTCTCTTTCCCGCTCTTTCCCGCTCTTTCCCGCTCTTTCCCTCTCTTTCCCGCTCTTTCCCTCTCTTTCCCTCTCTTTCCCTCTCTTTCCTCTCTTTCCCGCTCTTTCCCGATCTTTCCCTCTCTTTCCCTCTTTCCCGCTCTTTCCCTCTCTTTCCCGCTCTTTCCCGCTCTTTCCCGCTCTTTCCCTCTCCCTCTCTTTCCCGCTCTTTCCCGCTCTTTCCCTCTCTTTCCCTCTCTTTCCCGCTCTTTCCCGCACTTTCCCGCACTTTCCCGCTCTTTCCCTCTCTTTCCCCTCTCTTTCCCGCTCTTTCCCTCTCTTTCCCGCTCTTTCCCTCTCTTTCCCTCTCTTTCCCTCTCTTTCCCTCTCTTTCCCTCTCTTTCCCTCTCTTTCCCGCTCTTTCCCTCTCTTTCCCTCTCTTTCCCCTCTCTTTCACGCTCTTTCCCGCTCTCTTTCCCGCTCTTTCCCGCTCTTTCCCTCTCTTTCCCTCTCTTTCCCGCTCTTTCCCGCACTTTCCCTCTCTTTCCCTCTCTTTCCCTCTCTTTCCTCTCTTTCCCGATCTTTCCCGGTCTTTCCCTCTCTTTCCCGCTCTTTCCCTCTCTTTCACGCTCTTTCCCGCTCTTTCCCTCTCCCTCTCTTTCCCGCTCTTTCCCGCTCTTTCCCGCTCTTTCCCTCTCTTTCCCGCTCTTTCCCTCTCTTTCCCTCTCTTTCCCTCTCTTTCCTCTCTTTCCCGATCTTTCCCGCTCTTTCCCTCTCTTTCCCTCTCTTTCCCGCACTTTTCCCTCTCTTTCCCGCTCTTTCCCGCTCTTTCCCTCTCTTTCCCGCTCTTTCCCTCTCTTTCCCTCTCTTTCCCGCTCTTTCCCTCTCTTTCCCGCTCTTTCCCTCTCTTTCCCTCTCTTTCCCTCTCTTTCCCTCTACTTCCCGCTCTTTCCCGCTCTTTCCCTCTCCCTCTTTTCCCGCTCTTTCCCGCTCCTTCCCTCTCTTTCCCTCTCTTTCCCTCTCTTTCCCTCTCTTTCCCTCTCTTTCCCGCTCTTTCCCGCTTTTTCCCGCTCTTTCCCTCTCTTTCCCGCTCTTTCCCTCTCTTTCCCTCTCTTTCCCGCTCTTTCCCGCTCTTTCCCGCTCTTTCCCGCTCTTTCCCTCTCTTTCCCTTTCTTTCCGCTCTTTACCGCTCTTTCCCTCTCTTTCCCTCTCTTTCCCGCTCTTTCCCTCTCTTTCCCGCACTTTCCCGCACTTTCCCGCACTTTCCCGCTCTTTCCCTCTCTTTCCTCTTTCCCGCTCTTTCCCTCTCTTTCCCGCTCTTTCCCGCTCTTTCCCGCTCTTTCCCTCTCTTTCCCGCTCTTTCCCTCTCTTTCCCTCTCTTTCCCTCTCTTTCCTCTCTTTCCCTCTCTTTCCCGATCTTTCCCTCTCTTTCCCGCTCTTTCCCGCTCTTTCCCGCTCTTTCCCGCTCTTTCCCGCTCTTTCCCGCTCTTTCCCTCTCTTTCCCGCTCTTTCCCTCTCTTTCCCTCTCTTTCCCTCTCTTTCCCTCTCTTTCCCGCTCTTTCCCGCTCTTTCCCTCTCCCTCTCTTTCCCGCTCTTTCCCGCTCTTTCCCTCTCTTTCCCTCTCTTTCCCGCTCTTTCCCGCACTTTCCCCGCACTTTCCCGCTCTTTCCCTCTCTTTCCCTCTCTTTCCCGCTCTTTCCCGCTCTTTCCCGCTCTTTCCCTCTCTTTCCCGCTCTTTCCCTCTCTTTCCCTCTCTTTCCCTCTCTTTTCCCGTCTTTTCCGCTCTTTCCCGCTGTTTCCCGCTCTTTCCGCTCTTTCCTCTCTTTCCCTCTCTTTCCCTCTCTTTCCCTCTCTTTTCCGCTCTTTCCCTCTCTTTCCCTCTCTTTCCCTCTCTTTCCCCGCTCTTTCCTGCTCTTTCCCTCTCTTTCCCGCTCTTTCCCTCTCTTTCCCTCTCTTTCCTGCTCTTTCCCTCTCTTTCCCGCTCTTTCCCTCTCTTTCCCTCTCTTTCCCGCTCTTTCCCGCTCTTTCCCTCTCTTTCCCTCTCTTTCCCTCTCTTTCCCGCTCTTTCCCGCTCTTTCCCTCTTCTTTCCCTCTCTTTCCCGCTCCTTCCCAGTCTTTCCCGCTCTTTCCGCTCTTTCCCTCTCTTTCCCTCTTCCTTTCCTCTCTTTCCCACTCTTTCCCGCTCTTTCCCTCTCTTTCCCTCTCTTTCCCTCTCTTTCCCGCTCTTTCCCGCACTTTCCCTCTCTTTCCCTCTCTTTCCCGCTCTTTCCCGGTCTTTCCCGCTCTTTCCCTCTCTTTCCCTCTCTTTCCCTCTCTTTCCCGCTCTTTCCCGCTCTTTCCCTCTCTTTCCTCTCTTTCCCGCTCTTTCCCGGTCTTTCCCGCTCTTTCCCTCTCTTTCCCGTCTTTCCCTCTCTTTCCCGCTCTTTCCCGCTCTTTCCCGCTCTTTCCCGCTCTTTCCCTCTCTTTCCCGCTCTTCCGCTCTTTCCCTCTCTCTTCCCGCTCTTTCCCGCTCTTTCCCTCTCTTTCCCTCTCTTTCCCTCTCTTTTCCGCTCTTTCCCTCTCTTTCCCTCTCTTTCCTTCTCTTTCCCGCTCTTTCCCTCTCTTTCCCTCTCTTTTCCTTTCTTTCCCGCTCTTTCCCTCTCTTTCCCTCTCTTTCCCTCCTTTTTCTGCTCTTTCCTCTCTTTCCCTCTCTTTCCCTCTCTTTCCCTCTCTTTCCCGCTCTTTCCCTCTCTTTTCCGCTCTTTCCCTCTCTTTCCCGCTCTTTCCTGCTCTTTCCCGCTCTTTCCCTCTCTTTCCCTCTCTTTCCCTCTCTTTCCCTTTCTTTCCCTCTCTTTCCCTCTCTTTCCCGCTCTTTCCCACTCTTTCCTCTCTTCCCTCTCTTTCCCTCTCTTTCCCGCTCTTTCCCTCTCTTTCCCGCTCTTTCCCGCTCTTTCCCTCTCTTTCCCGCTCTTTCCCTCTCTTTTCCGCTCTTTCCCTCTCTTTCCCTCTCTTTCCCGCTCTTTCCCTCTCTTTCCCGCTCTTTCCCACTCTTTCCCTCTCTTTCCCCCTCTCTTTCCCTCTCTTTCCCGCTCTTTCCCTCTCTTTCCCGCTCTTTCCCGCTCTTTCCCTCTCTTTCCCGCTCTTTCCCTCCTCTTTTCCGCTCTTTCCCTCTCTTTCCCTCTCTTTCCCGCTCTTTCCCTCTCTTTCCCGCACTTTCCCGCTCTTTCCCTCTCTTTCCCTCTTTCCCGCTCTTTCCCTCTCTTTCCCGCTCTTTCCCTCTCTTTCCCTCTTCCCGCTCTTTCCCTCTCTTTCCCGCTCTTTCCCGCTCTTTCCCGCTCTTTCCCTCTCTTCCGCTCTTTCCTCTCTTTCCCTCTTTCCTCCCTTTCCTTCTCTTTCCCTCTCTTTCCCGCTCTTTCCCTCTCTTTCCCTCTCTTTCCCGCTCTTTCCCGCTCTTTCCCTCTCTTTCCCTCTCTTTCCCGCACTTTCCCGCACTTTCCCGCACTTTCCCGCTCTTTCCCTCTCTTTCCTCTTCCCGCTCTTTCCCTCTCTTTCCCGCTCTTTCCCCCTTCCCGCTCTTTCCCGCTCTTTCCCTCTCTTTCCCGCTCTTTCCCTCTCTTTCCCTCTCTTTCCCTCTCTTTCCCTCTCTTTCCCGCTCTTTCCCGATCTTTCCTCTCTTTCCCTCTTTCCCGCTCTTTCCCTCTCTTTCCGCTCTTTCCCGCTCTTTCCCGCTCTTTCCCTCTCCCTCTCTTTCCCGCTCTTTCCCGCTCTTTCCCTCTCTTTCCCTCTCTTTCCGCTCTTTCCCGCACTTTCCCCGCACTTTCCCGCTCTTTCCCTCTCTTTCCCTCTCTTTTCCCGCTCTTTCCCTCTCTTTCCCGCTCTTTCCCTCTCTTTCCCTCTCTTTCCCTCTCTTTCCCTCTCTTTCCCTCTCTTTCCCTCTCTTTCCCGCTCTTTCCCTCTCTTTCCCTCTCTTTCCCTCTCTTTCACGCTCTTTCCCGCTCTTTCCCTCTCCCTCTCTTTCCCGCTCTTTCCCGCTCTTTCCCTCTCTTTCCCTCTCTTTCCCGCTCTTTCCCGCACTTTCCCGCCTTTCCCGCTCTTTCCCTCTCTTTCCCTCTCTTTTCCGCTCTTTCCCGCTCTTTCCCGCTCTTTC